>NC_056737.1:245603336-245903336 GCF_019279795.1 Protopterus annectens
GTCTTGGATGGAAAGGTTTGTTAGGATGGAGATGGGAAATGCTATGCCATTGGCAGCTAGCGTGAGGGAATTAGATGGAAGCTCATCTGGGGCATTTCAGCATGGCTTTAATTCTTGTAGAAGTTTTTTTATGGTAGTATTTGGAGGGTCTATATCAGAAGATTGAAGTTTCAAAACTTCAAATCTGATATGGTCGACACCATATGATTGAAGTCTTGAAACTTTGAATCTTTTAACAGAGATCTCCATACAGTGCAGAAAGGGAAGATTTCCATTTTCTGCACTGTAGTGCGATCTCGGAGTTGGTATATTTAAGTAGTGGTGGGTGTGAGGGGGTGCAGGGGGGCCTGCCCCCCCTGCTTAGAGTATTTAAATGATTTGCTTTTGTAGCTTGTTGTATTTTATTACATTTTCAATGTTTCAAGACTTCGATTATATGGTGCCGACCATATCAGATTAGAAGTTTTGAAACTTCGATAATGTAATATAGACACTAATAGGAATAGGTCTGGTAGAGAAAGGGGGGTGCTGAGTAGAGTTAGAGTTAGAGAGAGTTGAGTTTGTGGAGGGAGATGGGGCCTTGCTTGATATATTATTAGGGAAAAATGTGGTGAGCTTAGTTATTGAGTTTATAAAGAAGGAGTTAAATTGTGAAGGTAAGGAGAGCTCAGAAGAATTAGGATCTGGGCAGGGGTTGTCTTTTTTACCAGGATGGAGTAGGGCAGAGATACTGTTCCAGAACTTTTTGGGGTTTGATTTATGATTGTTTTGTAATATAGGGTAATAGGATTTTCGGTCGGCGGCAATGTGTTTTTACTCTATTACAGAGCTGTCTGTACTCGGCCAAGGAGTTGGATGTTTTATACTTTTGGTACAATTTCCATGATTTATCACAGAGATGCATGAGGGAGATAGTCTCTTTGGTTAGCCATGGGGCAGTTTTAGATTTGACCCTTTTAAATCTATGGGGAGCAAACCTGTTGAGTAGGTTAATAAATGCAGTATTGAAGTAAGTTACAGCATTGTCCAGAGGTAGGGTTTTTAAAGGGTTCCAGTTCATGTGTTTTAAGGAGTCAAAGAAGATTTGAGCATTGAAAATTTTCAGGAACGTACTGAGATACAATTGTGGCATAAATGAAGGGAAAAAGGTGTACAACGTGCAAAGGCAGGGAGATGGTCATTAAGCAAGTCAGGTAAGGTACCACTGTCAGAGATAATATGGGGGTAGGAAATTAGAATCCAGTCTAAAATGCTGCCAGAGGTACTGTTTTTAGCAGGTCTAGTTGGAGAATTGATTAGGTGGATGAATATATATGTACACACACACACACACACACACACACACACACACACACACACACACACACACTAATATATATATAATATATGGATTCCTATTACAAGAATGAAAGTTCACTACTTTGAACTTGTAATAGGAAGCCTCACTTCTGCGAACGTTCACTTTAATGAAAGTGAACTTTTGCGTAAGTGCACTTCACCGAAAACACCGCAGCACAGTGGAGGACATAAAAAACAAGCTATGTCCTCCACTATGGTGTGATACTCATGGACCTTAGGGTCAACCTAAGGTTCGTGACTATTGCACCATAGTGGAGGACATTGTTATGTCCTTCACTGCGCTGCAGTCATCACGGACCTTAGGGTTAGGGCATGGGTCATGGTAAGGGGATAGCCCTACAGGCTATCCCCTTACTATGACCCGTGCCCTAACCCTAAGGTCCGTGAGTACTGCACGGAAGTTCAGTACAACACCCATTTGTTGTACTGAACTTCGCGTAAGTGCACTTTCGATTAAGTGCACTTTCACTGCAGTGAGCATTCCATGCACTATTTCGAATTAGTGAAAATTTTATCTAGTGTATGGAACCCGTTTTATATATATATATATATATATATATATATATATATATATATATATACACACACACACACACACACACACACACACACACACACACACACACACACACACACAAATTTTGCCCTTAGTGGTCTTTTAAAATACCATTTCCTTTGAAAGCGAAACTTTCTGACTTTGAATAAAGTGAAGGGAAGCACTTTTTTTTGCATAACAAACTTCCATATCTGGCATTTTCAGCTCTAGAGGGCTGTATTATATGCATTTCAGAAGCAGTCATTCCCAGTCCACTGAGCTGCATGGCTGTATATCCATGCGAGATCTCATTGGTTACTTCAATTTCTTCCCACATCCCAAAGATATGCCATAGGTGGTTCTGGCATTCAGGTCATAAAACAATTCCCCACAAATTTTAATGACAAAACCATACATCCACAGCACCGCTTTGCAGTAGAGCAGTATGGCTGAAAAGTAAACTCACTATGGCATTAAATATTATCCAGCCACATGGCACATCACTAACATCCCTAAACAGCTACCCAGTTGTATTCTAACAACAGATACAACCTTGATAGAAGTGTTATTGTGATATCTGTGTGCGTTATGTGTGTGTGTGTTATCACAATGAAAACACTGCTATCAAGGCTCTCTTTTGGAATACAACCGGGTAGCCACCTAGCGATTGTAGTGATATGCCATGTGGCTTGACAATGTTTAACAGTGAGTTTGCTTTTCAACTGTACCTCTCTATGGCAAAGTAGTGCTGTGGACTTAAGGTTTTTGTGTTGTAGCTCGTGGGGAAATTTCTCACAACCTAAATGCCGAAACCCACCATAGGTGAATTGGTTTGTTTGTCTTTTCGGCTTTTCCTGGTTAGGGGTCGCCACAGCAGAACTCCAGTCCGCTAATGATTGGCAGTAAATTTTTATGGTGCTGAGTTGCCAGCCCGATGCCCAACCTTCAGTGAAGGCACACTCATGTCTTTCGGAGGCCATTCGATCATGGGGAGGACATGCAGACTCCACACAGAAGGCTCTCCAGCCGAGAATCAAACAGGAGAACCTCTTGCTGTGAGGCAACAATGCTACCGCTGTACCACCGCGGCTTAGTACCATAGGTGAATTGGTAATCTTCCAAATTGCCTGTAGCTGTGTATGATGAGTGTATCCTACAATTGGTTGTTGGTCTGTTCCACTAGTTTAGTCTTATGCCCACTGCATGCCAGGAAGGCCCTGACTCTCACATAACTCTGAAGGCTCTGTCTATCTGATTTTGTAAGAACCCAATTAAATGTCTTATCCCAGAACATAAGGCAAGGAAACATAAAGTTGTAATATAAAAAGATAACATATACAGAACAACAATGTGAAGTAAACCATGGATAATGAAATAATATTTCTTATTAGACACTCAACTACTTTTATTTCAGCTCTGGAAAAGTAAGCAAACTTGTAAGTATATCTGTTGAATGCCTTGGTTGCTACAGAAAATGATATTGCTTTATCATTTTTTTTTCTGTAGAACTCTTTCAGTTCATTATATATGCTTTTATTGCATAACCTCTTACGTTAACTACCTGCAAAAAAAATCACAGAAAAAAAAAAAATCTTGCCTTTCTACCTTTGGTTCCTTAGTTTATATGAGGTACAAGTAAACTATACAGCAGGGCAGGTTTATAATTCTAGGCCCAACCTTTTCACAAGTACAGTTTCCTTCTAGACAATTCAGTTTATATTGTCTGAAAAATGTACTATTTAATACTAGCAAGGATAGTTCCTTTATTTTTAAATGCAAGGAAGGATTTGATAACTTCTTCTTCTTCTTTCTGCTTTTACCGGTTAGGGGTCGCCACAGCGGAACACCTGTCCACTCATGATTGGCAGTGGAGTTTTACTGTGTTGAGTTTCCAGCCCGGCGCCCAACCTTCCACAGAAGGCACACACATGCACACACTCACACCTAGGGCCAATTTAGAGTGTCCAATCCACCTATAGCATATCTTTGGGGTGTGGGAGGAAACCGGAGTACCTGGAGGAAACCCACGCGACCACAGGGAGGAAATGCAGACTCCGAAGGATTTGATAACTGATCCCTGTCATATGAGTGAATTTTCTTATGATCACATTTCACATGATCAAGCCAAAATACTTGAATTTCAGAAAATCAAACTGGCAGTAAGAAACTGAACAGTGTTTCTTTTTGCATTGACCTGGACTGTGTGGTACATAGCACAGGAGGCTCTGGGGTATTGTTCTTTTCCCTACTATGGGGCAGTTTCAGAGTTGGCATATATAAGTAGAATGGGTTGTGGGGGCACATCATATGAGAATTTGCTCATATGAAATAGGTCTTGGATAACACATTCATTGACAGTTCTGAGGCCTCACTTGCTGATGCTAATGAAACAATGACAATTTTCTTAATTTGAAACATACAAAGTTATGAAAATATTGAAAAATTACAACCATGGAAAGAACAGTATTTATCTAGCTCACCTAAGTAGGAATGAGACAGAGAACTGTGTGTTGGGGGGGGGGGGTTAGTACAATGTGCCACAAAAGGATCAGAAAAATAAACTGTTGAAAAGTTTAACAGTGTTTGGCAGTGTATTTAGCATTCACTGTTTTTGTACCAGTCATACATGGAATGACAAAGTACTTTGATAAAGCACTCAAATGACATAGTCATAGGGACACAGCTCTGTCAAATAGGAATTGTGTGAAGCACAAGGCAACTGAGTCTTGTGACCATTTATTCCTTGCAATATCCAGCCTTAGACTGTACTTTTTTTTTCAAGGAGGGCTAGGTCAGTTCAGGTTGGGGTGAATTTGTAAATACCTCTCCAATCATCCAGTTTGAAGGAAGATAATGTACCACACTGGTTGATTTGTCTATTCCAGTAGTGTGAAACTGCATGGCATAATATCTTACCACTATTTTATTTATTTACTGATAAAAAATTAGATCCCTGGTTCTGGGATGTGTGTGATACAACAGATCCAGGACTACTGAGTTCCTAATGGCATGGAAGGCAAGGCATAGATTTCTCTCAGAAGTCTATGACATACTGAATAAAGGAAATCTACTTGCAGTCTTTTATGGCAATTTAGGGTTTCTAAGCCAGTGATGATCTTAATTGTTTGATATGTTTTGTGAGGTACATCCCAAAGAGGGCATATTCAACGTTGAATATAAGGAGACAATGACCTCTTCAAATCTGGGTGACATTCCTTTTGCAATTAGAAGGACTTGTCTATACTGACCTGTAATATTGCCATCCATAATCATCATGCCATATTAATTGGCTACTCTAGAACCATGTTGTCCATCGCAGTAGAGCAAGGAACTGACAAGGTAGTTGATTATGCCATCCTTTATTACCAGTTGCTACTCATGACTGTTACTGATTTGATGCCAGAATGTACTTTTTTAGTGTCTGTCTTGGCCTAAAATGGTTATAAAGGTCAAACTGGCAATGGGCAATTATGTGATAGCATCTGGTTGCAAGGCAAGATTGAGCAGGATGAATGTTGGAATTATAAATGTCTCATTTGAGACTACACATTCCATGTTTCACACTGCTGATTACTCAAGCCTTCTATGAAATGACCACCGAAGACCAGATTTATAATCAGTGTATGTTTGAGAGAAAGAGACAGAGAGAGAGAGAGAGAGAGAGAGAGACTGTCATCTTGATGGGCAATACCTGCGCAATATCAGTACAGAAAGGGTCATAGAAGCTTTATATAAACATTTCCTCCATCGTTTTCTTTGCACTTGCGAGAACCACGGTACCCCATCCAGGCTTTAAGATTTAAATGGATTGAGCTTTGCTAAGCTGCCACCTAAAGAGAAGAGCAAATAGAATAAAAAGAGATTTATTCTGGAGCATGCACTGATATAATGTATAATTTGCAAATGTGTTTTTGGCTACAATATTTTTTGTACTACAGGTTTCGTGATCTTTCTGTTTACTGTGTTTCATGAAATAATACAGTCAGTTGAAGCTGTATTTTTTCTCCAGGTCTTGATAAAAACAATAGTTCTTTTAACATATGTTGCAAAATTGATAAACAAGAAAACATGAGAAACATTTAATTGTTTTCAGATCGTTTCAGTAATGTGAATCCCTGATACAGCATGTGCACACAGATAATGAAAAGCACAGTGTAGAAATAAAACAAGATAATATAATCTAATATTTTGGTTTTAAAAGTAACAGCTGGTTGTTATTTCTTGCTGGAAACTAAAGTAACTTTGAAAATTAATCTTGCAATAGTCCTATACTGCCATCAGGTGGACATTTCAAATGTTGCATGCTTTTTCACTAACAACCCTATAGCTGCAGTATATATAGGATGTGAAAGCTGACCACGTTTTTTTAGCTAATGGTACCACTTTGTGGCCATATTGAACATTGCATGAAGATGTATTTACTGCCCCAGAGTAATACAATACAGGAAACACTGGAACAGAACTGCTGACTACACTGCAACATAAACTGCAGTGTTCACACTGGTGTAAGGTATTAGCATATAACTAAGAACAGCCAGAGGCAAATTAACGTATCATCTGCTTACATGTTTGTGTTTTCTTGTTTACTACTTAGAACTGGTGTTTGATAAATATTTGGTGAATGTACTGAATTGAATTTTTGTCTAGTGGTGATTTTTATCCTAATAACTGTCTTCCTGAATTAATGTATACCTTTACTAGTCTGCAAATTGTATTTAGCTCTGTTGTGCTCATATGTTAATGCTTATTATATCAGAGTGGAGCATTGTGTCCTTATGAGGATACTAACAAATTGTTTTGTTCTTTCTGTATCAATCCTATAAAATAAGCCCAAGTCATGGGTAAAAAGGCTGACCAACTAAACAAGTTAAAAAAATTAATGTCTAAGTAAGTATATACAGCAAAGGAAGTATAGAAAAATAATATCAATTTTGAAATAAACTTTTACATGCACTGTGAACTTTTTATGGTAACCCCTACTGGCAGTCACTAATAAACAAGCGAAAGTGAAAATAATTTCATAGGAAACTAAATTAAAATAAACGATTGCTGTGACCATAAAATATCAATCAAAAATGAAATAATACAACAAATTGATTTTAGCAGTGCAAAAATTATGTAAAATGAGTACTGAGACAGGACTATGTAATATTTTACAGAAATAACTGATCACAGGAAGACACTGCTGCTGATATTTTTAGAAGATGATTGAGTGGATCAAGGTATAGCAAAGCAAAAAAAAAAAAAGTCTGGTTCAGTCTTTTTCTGTGCTTAACATTTAGCTTTTTTTTGCTTTTTGTATTGCTGCTTGTAAGATATGGGATATTTGCTAGCTACTGAACATGCAAGCAAATGTTTTATTTTTTTTTCATAATGTATTAATGAAGAACAAACTAAAAAATATCTTAAACCTCTTTTAAGTACTTTTTTAAAATCATGCTTCTGTATCATCTTCAGTGATTTCTGTGCATAACAACGTTGTGTATTTACAAAAAAGGAATAAAACCATGATTAACATATAAGACAAATGATAAATGAGTGCATAAATTAAGAGAAGAATATAACGTGATTAACTGGATCATTATCATAGGTCACATCAAATAGATACATCTTGGGGGTGTGGCAAGATGGTGAGCAGTTAACATCCATTTTTTTTAGCTCTGCTTCAGTTTTTAACATCTCTGACATCTCTGACAGGATTTTTACTAAAAAAAACTCAAATAAAACATTTCAAAACTTGCTGAAGATGTACTGAAAGATTTACAAAAAATACCAAGTTTGAAACTCTTTGCTTTTTCCTGTCAAGAAAACTAGAAATAACTAATTGTCTTAGAATGAGCCACTCAAAGCCCAGTGTACAGGACAGTACTATGAAAAAGACATACAGGCTATACTAAGTAACTTCAGTGAGTTATCTGTAAAGATTGATACATTAAAACCATCCATGTTGCTTTCTAAAGAGGAATGTAAAAAAAAACAAGTTAAGGTGTTGAGTGAATCTTTTAAACAACAATCATCACAAATATCGCGTATAGAAGACGCAGTATCTGATTATGATGGAAGATTACTTGAAAATGAGAATAACACTGAATTTCTTCTGAAAGAAAACAGCTTATTCCAGGAAAAAATAGAAGACTTGGAGAACAGATTTAGAAGGAATATCATCAGGATGTATGGGATTCCTGAAAAAGAGGAGGGAGACAGTATGATTCAATTCCTTAATACCTGGCTGCTTAAAATTTTGAACCTGCCTGAAGTTTTTTCCTTTTTCTATCAAAAGGGTACATAAATCACTTTCTAACTCATCTTAAAAACACCTTCACAAAGACCAGTGATTGTAGGATTTTTCTCAATTCAAGACAAGGATTTAGTATTAAAAGCTGCATGAACTAATTATCCAGTTAAAATTAAAGGAAATACTATAAGATTTGACAATGACTATTCTACATTAGGTATATCCAAGAGAAAAGCAGGTGTACTGTTTGTTGAAAGTTTAAAGAACAATAATATTAAAGCAAAAATCTTGTTTCCAGAAAAAATAAGGATTCACCTTCCAGAAGGAAAGAAGATTTTTTTACACCTTGGGAGATGCAATGGACTGCATACTCCTAGAAAAAAAAACAGAAAAAAAATGGACTGGAATCTGACTTCTTTGAAGAGAAATGCAACAATAAATGGTTGGTTAATAAAAGACAAAAACAGTAAAAAAAGGAGAAATGAAAATCAATGTATTTCATGGTTATGAATTCTTATTAATTTAAATAAGTGCTTGAATACTTTTGAACAGGTGCTGCATATTACTTTTTACAAGGTAAATCATTTATTTATTTGTTTTCCCTACTTCAAATGGTTACTAATTCCCTTTCTAAAATGTTAATTCTTTTAGCCATATATGAAATTAAAGCCGCTTATTTTCACTTAGAGTTTAAAAGGCTAAATTATTCATCTTATTAAAAGTTAATCATTAATGAAATTTAGGCAGCGCACTTTCTGATATTTTGGCATAGATGAGTAATGTACTATTAAATATAATACATGATGCAACAAATGACACAAAAAAGGCATGTTAAGTTACATTCTGGTTCTTAAAATGGTCCAATAGTGTGCTACTGATAGTATATTTCACATGGAATAGCACCCAGGACAGACATACTATGTTATAAACAAAGTATAAAATATATATATTTTTACATGTATAAAAGTTACTGTTGAAATAATATCAAATAATTAGAGTAATGCTCACACTTTTACAAATTAAACCTGGATTACATGTAACTGTCAGTCTTTTTATTCAAGTTTATATGCTATGTCTCCTTTAAAAAATGACAGTCTGCTTTTCATTAAACATTTCATACAAATAGTGCTTGCTGAATCATTACATTTAGTTCTTTGACTGCAATGGCTTTTTAGTGGTTGGGATACTTTGAGATTTTTTTTGTTATTTAGGAGGTTTGGAGGGGTTTGAAGGATTTATATGTGGTGTGGAGGTAGCTTGTATTCACTCGTGAGCATTTTTGTCTGAATTGCGACTGATAGGAGTGTTCATTTTCAAGCCCTTATCATGAAAACTAGCTTGAAACAACTTAGAGTCATGAGCACGTTTGTGATACTGCGGGAGTTCTAAAATTCTAAGAACTGTCCAAGTTACTTCTTTCTGTCTAAAAATAAATAATCATATTTTGAATCCTATGCTAAGATGTCAAAGAATAAAAGTTATATAATAAGTAAAAGACAGTGAATTGCATTCTAAACCACTGTCAGTAATTAAATAGTTCAGAATGTTTGCTACTGATAGTATACTTGACATGCAATATTACCCAGGGAAACTATATGGTGCTATAAACAAAGTATAGAAAATATAGTTTCTTACATATATAACCATTATTATTAGAATGTTATCAAATAGAATACCATTCACACTTTTACAAGTTAAACCTGAATCAGCCATAACTGTCATTCTATTAATGCAAGTTTATATTCTATGTCTCCTTTAAGGAAAAAAATGACAGTCTGCTTTATATGAAACATCTCATACAAATAGTGCTTAATGAATCATTAAATGTTTTTTTAAATACAATAGATTTTTAGTGGTTAACATACTTTGAAATATTTTTTATTTTTTTTTAGTGGTTTGGACAGGTTTGAGGGATTGGTGTATATAGTGGCAGTGGCTTGGATTCACTCGTGAATGTTTTTTATGTAAATTGTAGCTGATAAATTGTTCATTTGCAAGCCCTTGTCAGGTAGACCAGCTTGAAGCAGCTTGATTAGAATCATGAGCACTTTTGTGATACTGCAGGAGTTCTAAAATTCTAAGAACTGTCTAAGAACTGTTCAGGTTACTTCTTGTCAAAAACTAAATAATCATAACATTTTGAATCATATGCTAAGATGTCAATTTATAAACGTTAATTAATAAGCAAAAGACAGTGAATTGCATTCTAAACCAGTTATTTAGTTATTAAATAGTTCTGAATGCTTGCAATATACCAAAAGGGTAGTTTATATACTAGCCTATAGAATGACACTTCTGATAAAAAATAGGATTGTGTTTCTCTGTTATTGTCTCTTTGTAATGGTAACAAAACTTAATATCTCAGAACAATTTATTATGGAAAGTTTGAATTTTAAAAGGGAAGATTTTTTAGATGTTCAGATACTATTAGACATAACATTTAAGGAAAAATAGGACTGATTCTAACAGTAGCACTAGATTAAAGAGTATCACATATATAAGGCTAAATATAAATGTTCTATTATATGATATTCTACACTAGGATTATAGCTGTAACATAAAACCTAGGAATATAGTAAAAGTACAAGACAAAGTATACAAACAGAAATAAAAATAAATCAGAATAAGTAAATATGTATATAGTTAAAGAATATAAATATGTCGACAAAGGTAGGAGGATGGCATAGTAACACTCAAAAACCAAGTTTTCTTGTCATTGGAGACTCAATAGTGAGACACACGGATGTCCCACTCACCAGGCTGGAGAAGGATAACGTCATGGTTAGCTGCCTGTCTGGTGCTAGGATTCACCAAATCACACAAGCACTCAGGTCACTCAGTAACAAGTACTGTTATGACTTCGTCATAGTTCATGTTGATGTGAATGACTTGAGACATACCTCACTGGACTGTATGAAGAGAGACATGGTTGAGCTCTCTAAATGTGTGTCCCAGGCTCGTGTGTCCTTAGCCTTGAGCAGCATACTACCCTCACCTAGAATGATGCCACAGTGTAAACAAAAAATGACTGATTTCAATAATTGGCTTAGTTTTTGTTGTCATTCCAAGGGGATCCAGTTCATGTCTGCCTGGGAAGCCATAGTTGATAAACATCACTGCTTTGCCAGAGATGGTTTGCACCTAGCACCCCTAGGCTTTCAGCTGCTGCAAAGGCTTTTGCCCCCCCCCCATGATGCCTTTTTTAGGCAAGGTCTTGAAAACAACATTACCAATGTGAATTTAACCAATCAGAACACGGTAAGGGTCTGGCTGCTAAATGCTAGGAGCTTAAACAAAAAACTGCACTCCCTGGAAGCACTTATGTCACTAGAGGATGTCTGTGCAATCACAGAAATCTGGTTTAAGGCCACAGAGAGTACTCTGGCCCTACAGTGCTAAATACCTTCCATACCTTTAGACTGCAAAATGAACATGCATGTGAAAAACAAAGGCAGCAGTGTTTCAGTCTATATTAGAGTTAGTCTAGTTAGAGTGGACAATTCCATGGAGTTACCCCAGGTCCAGGTTATGGTGGGTAAGACCCCCATTTAAGTCCTGGCCAGTTATAGATCCCCCTCCACAGGTCATGACACCCATGAAGCCTACTTTACGAAACTGAAGACAACTCAAATTTTACCGAACACACTGGTTATGGGGGATTTTATTTATCCTACCATCAACTGGGAAACCTAATCTAGCCCAAACTCGCTAACATAAAAGTTCTTTGATTTTGTGAATTCAAATGCCCTATAGCAAATCTTCATATCTCAACAAGATGAACAAGCATTCTAGATGTGGTCCTCACCAACATGCCAAACAGGTGCACTGTTACAACTCTTGGGCCCTCATTAGTTAAAACTAACCGCAAATCAATCACCTTTGAAGTGATACTAACACCAGAAGTCACGAAGGGTGAAATTAGACTAAATAGTTTCACCAAGGCAAACTATATTCTCCAAGGTGAAAGTATAAATGCATTCCAAGCCTCACCCTCAAGCTGAAAGTGGTAACTATGCTGAAGCTTACACTAAAGCCCTGTACAATCACTTGCATAAGTGTATAAACTCAATTGTACCAGATAGAATCAAAGCCAGAGCTCCAAGTAAAATCAAGCTGCCATGGTAAACTTCCAGCATCAACAAACTCTACAATAAATGCAAAATGCTGCTGTCCAAGAAAACAATGACAAGGACCCAACAATGGAAAAGCATCTTCCTTAGCCTTAACAGGAAAATTAGACAACTTGTCAAATTCTCTAAGAGTTCCTTTGAGAGGAACCTAGCAAGTACTGCCAAGGATAACCATAAGGCCTTTTACAGTAATGTACATAACCTAAAGTGTAGGACCCAAGCATGTGCAGAACTGGTGGCCAATGGTATTACACCCACTGACCCCACAGAGATAGCGAACCTGCTAGCAGATAGGTTTGGTGAAAATTTCACTCCCTTATTTCCTCCTAACTTACAACAAACCCTCCCCCAAACTTCCCCCCAACCTTACATGAAGAGCAGCTCCTCAAAGTCCTGTCCAAGGCAAAGAACATGGCTTCTATGGGACTAGATGACATTCCAGGCTGTCTTCTAAGCAGGCTAAAACATGAACTAGCATCACCACTAAGTACCCTTTTCAATCATAGCTGAACCACAGGCTTTGTTCCTGTGGAATGGAGAACAGCTACAGTTATTCCCCTCCATAAAGGTCACCTCGCAACAGACCCTGGGAATTACAAACCCAGAAGCCTGACCAGTCCCATCTGTAAGACAATGGAACGTATCATTATGGACCTCATACATAAAGACATAGGTGACCTCCAGACACTGGATCCTACCTAATTCGGCTTTGTGAAGGGTAGATTATGCTTGTTAAATCTGGTGGATTTCTTTGAAAGTGTGACCAAGGCCATTGATGAGTTACAATCTTTGCACACAGCATACCTGCACTTGGCAAAAGCTTTCAACACAATCTCACATTCAGCCATTACTGATAAACTTAGCAAACTGAATGCAAACCCCTTCTTTGTAAGATGGGTTGCCAACTGGCTCACAAACTGCACACACACACTATCAAAGTGAGTGACTCCACATCAAGCAGCAGACCGGTTACCAGCGGGGTGCCACAGGGGTCAGTACTGGGCCCCCTACTGTTTGGTATATACTTTTCAGAAGTTCAGGTCAAAACTAAAGGGTTGTAGCTGACCAAGTTTCAGATGACTGCAAACTAGGTGGAATCATTGAATCCCCAAAGGATGTCAGTATACTACTGGAGGGTCTCACACAGACCAACGACCTGTGTATTAGTCATGGTCTCAAACTGAATGCAAAGAAATGCATCATCATTCACTTTGGCACAAACACTGTCCTTTCACACTATCAAATCAACTACAGTACTCTAAGTACCCATGGAGTGGTAAGGGACCTGGGATCACTGGTTGACCGCACCCTTAACTTTGACCACCACATGTTTACCATTGTAAGGAAAGCTTTCCACATAGCTCACTTGATTAGTAAAGGCACTGCCTCAAGAGCAAAAGAAGTTATGACCCCCCCCCATACTCAGCACTTATCCAGTCCATAATTGAGTATAACGCCCCATTCGATATGTACCATACTAAGCACCTGCAGCAATTACAGAGACCTCAGCAGTTTCTAACAAAGAAGATCAAGGGGCTCCAGCATGTGTCTTACACAGACCAAAGTCCCTGTCACTATACTCAGTATCGTATAGACTTCTTAGGGGAGACTTATGCCTGGCCTACAGAGCACCCCAAGACCCAAACCTAATGAACTTACTGCATATCCATAAATCAAATGGTCTAGGGCTACCCATTCCAGAGATTTAAATATGGTCTATAACTTAAATAGGACATGCTGGAGGGAAAAATTTATCTCCCAGCAACTGCCATGTCTTTGGAACAGGCTAACACTTCATGTGAAACAGAGCTCCTCTATGACACTGTTCATAGGTTCATAGGTTCATAGATTAGTACTAAGCTAACTGCCCTTGCGAGCCATTTTAAGCCTAGCCAATTGTCCCTTGTGAGACTCAAACCCTGCACCTTCTGATTGCAAGGCAAACACCTTAACCATTAGGCCACCCTCCTGGGCAAGTGGATGGGGCACTGTAAATTTTTACGAGGGATAGTACCCAGTGCCCTCCTGCACATGGGCAATCATCACTAAACGCAATCTTGGGTATTGACTAGTACTTCTATGATATTATATTTGGTTGAAATGGCTAGGCTTAAAATGACCTCTGGGTTGATAGCCTAGTAATGTCCTATGATCCTATGATAGTGGTTAAGGTGTTAACCTTATAGGCACAAGGTGCATGGTTTGATTCTCACATAAGGTAATTGGCTGGAGTTGGAATAGCCCACAAGGAGAGTTAGCCTGGTACTAATTTATGAACTTATGATCCTATAAACAACTTTAAACATTGCTAATAAAATATAAAACATATATAATCATCTGACCTATAAATTAATATGAAAATAACTGAGTTCCTCCCTATAAAAATTCTGAATGGCTGTTTAGCTTTTATTATTCATAAAACTCACTGATGGGCCTTTTTAAGATGTTGCAAACTAAAAAATATATGAGAGACATTAATATGAATCAGAAGCATTAGTTAAGCTTTGTTAGTCTAATGTAGAGTTTGAGATGTAGTTTGTTCATATTTTTCAGCAAACTAGGAATACGTTATTCCATAGTGGAATTTTTAGGGTTATATCATTAGGTAATTTTTTTATTTGTTTCATAGGTGAAGTATATCGTTATATATAAAGTATACAGTAAGGTCTATAAATAAATGTGATTTCATTATACTTGTGTTTTTTTTTTCCTCTCTTATACAAGTGTCTGATTTTAAATGCATATCTATTAATACTGATAGATTGAATAATCCAGTAAAGAGGGGTAGTCTGTTCAAATACTTGCAATTACATAAAGCTCAAATAGTATTTCTACAGGAAACACATTCACTTAATAAAGATGTAAATAAACTTTCATTAAAGAATTATTTGGTTTTTGCAAGTTTTAGCTTTAGAGCTAAAAGAAGAGGTACCCTCTTTTTATGGAAGAACTCACCAGTAATGCCTAAAGTAAAAGATACCTATGTTGATAAAAATGGTATGCTAAGCATTATTATTGAGTGGAACAGAAAACTACATATATTTGTGAACTCTTATCGGATTCCAGGGGTTGGAACTAAAGATGCAAAAAATTGCTTAGACACTATAACTTGTTACATGAAAGGTCAAGTGACAATGGCTGGTGATTTTAAATTGTATTTTATCAGTCAAAGATTCCTCTGCAGATAGAAAGTTGAGAATCACATCTTCAGTGAAACACTTAAATGTTGTAAATCTAATGAATTTAAAGGATATATATGTGGTAAGGAAAACAAAATCACTTCAATTTACCCATTATTCATATAGATATGGAACAAAAACAAATATTGATTACAATTTTTGTCTCAAACTATTTTAAAAAATGACAATCTACTACATCACAGGATATCACCAGCGTACATTATTAAAATAATAGGATTCAAGTATTGGTATGTTAAAGAGATCAAAAATTTCCTATAAATAAATGTGAATGGTAAAGTAACTGACATTGTACTGTGGAATTCACTAAAGGTTTGCTTAAATGTAAGAGTTAAAAACAGGTATAGTAGTAAAACAAGAAAAAGGGAGAAAGAATTAAATACACTACAGGTGAAAATAGACAGAGTAAAGTTAAATCTAAAACCAAATGACATTATCATTCAGTCTAAAATTAAAAACTTAAATACAAAATATGTTGAAATTCTAAATCATAATGTTTCAATAAACCTGGAAAAACTTAAACTTCAGGTATATTCCGTAAACCCTTTAAGCTTTCATAGACTTGCTCTTTGATCAAAGAAAATGAATAAACTAAATCATATCAAAGAAATCATAATACATAAAAATAATAAAAAAATAGAGTAGAACAGATATTAAAGGTATTCTTGAGGTTTTTAAAATATTTTATGAAAATATAAATAATACAAATAACATGGATAATGATGATGTAGTTGAAACTTTTCTAAAGGAAAATATAAATAAAAGCTTAACAAATGAACAAGTAATAAATTGACAGACCATTCACTTTAACAGAAATAAAAGCTCAAATAAAAAGTTAAAATAATAAGGCACCAGAACTATATAAAATACTACTGGATAATGCAGTTAAAATATTAGATAAGGTCTATAGGGAAATAAAAACAACTGCTGAAGTCCCAGCCATCATGGCAATATTCACGTATATCACCTATTTTAAAACAATATAAGGATCCTACAAAGTGTTCATCATACAGATCCATTTCACTTTTAAATGTGGACTACAAGATGTTCATGTACATGCTCATGTCCATTTTAGCTAACAGAATTAATATACCTATACCTAAACTAATTAGCAATGATCAAACTGGGTTTATTTTAAACAAAGTACAGGATAATATAATAATTAATAGACTATGAAAATAAAAATAAAAAAGAACTTTCTATCATTAGTATTGATTCTCAGCTGGAGCACCTTCTGTGCGGAGTCTGCATGTCCTCCCTGTGGTTGACTGAGTTTTAAAGACATGCAGGTAGGTGCATGTGTGTACCTTCTGTGAATGTTGGGTGCAGGGCTGGCAACTCAACACCATAAAAACTTCCCTGCCAATCAATCTGAAGACCGGTGATCCACTGTGATGATCCCTAACTGGGAAAAGCCCAAATACATTGCTAGTATCAATTTAGAAAAGGCTTTTGACTCAGTTAATTGGTAGTACTTTTTTAAAATACTTGGTGCATAATTTTTCTCCTGAGCTAATTGCATTAATTTATAAATTATGCAATAATTCCTGTGCTTATGTTAAAATAGGTTATTTTCTTTATAATTCTTTTAAATTACAAAAAGGCACAAAACATGTCTGTCCATTATCACCTTTACTTTTTGCATTAGCTATAGAACATTTTGATAATAGTATTAGATCTAATAAGAACATTAATGGCATCAAAATAAAAGATGATTGCAAACTAAAGATTCATTTCTTTACTGATGATATTTTACTAACAATAAGAAATATAGAAAATTCATTAAAACATATAATTAGTTCTATGAATCAGTTTGAAGAAATGTCAAATTTAAGATTTAATCATAACAAAAATGGGTCTATATTACATATTCAAATGCTTAAATGTTCGAATCGCTAAAGATCGACCTTTAACGATCGAACATTTTAATGTTCGAATATGAATAAAAATTAAAAAAAAAACAAAAGAAAAAAACTGAAGGGTGTAAGCAGGGGCAAGCCCCCTTGCACCCCCCACACCCCCCTACTTAAATATACCAACTCCAAGATCATGCTACAGTGTAGGGAATGGGAAATTTCCTGTTTCTGCACTGTAGCGCACTGAAGTTTGATCTTGGAGTTGGTAAATTTAAGTGGCAGGGGGTGTGGGGGGTGCAGGGGAGCTTGCCCCCCTGCTTAAACCCTTTCTTTGTTCTTCTTTTTTTTTTGTGTTTTCTTACATATTCGAACATTTGACTGTTCTATCGCTAAAGGTCGATCTTTAGCGATTCGAACATTTAAATGTTCGGATATGTAATATAGACCCACAAAAAAGTACATTATTAATTAATAAAAAAATCATACCAAAATATTCTAGCTTCAATTGGAATAGCAATGAAATGAAATACCTTGCTATAACCATTATGTTTAATAGTAAAGAAATGATGCAAACAAATTTTCAACAAGCTGTTGATAAAATTTTAAGTTTAATTACAAAGTAGAACCAATTCTTCTTTACCATGGAAGAACAATTGATTCTTATTAAAATGGCAATTCTCCATAAAATATTGTTTGTCTTACAATCTTTAGTACTTCTGCACCAAAAAAAATTGATGAAGATAAATAATACTTTACTTTAATTTTTTTGGCATCCCAGTAAGCCAAGAGCTTCCTTTGATTGGCACAATAAAAGGTATGGATAATGTATTAGATTCCCTGATATTCAATTATATGCTACTTCAACAATTGTAAAAGTTATAACGCTGTGGATAAATTCATCTTATGATTCAAAATGGAAACAAATACATCAAGATTAGTATATAATAAATATATGAAATATCCCAAAACAATGCTGGTGTAGGTCCAAAAAACTTAAGCACAGCTCGAACAGTGACACTGCTTTATTAGTTTATACAAAATAAACATCCAACTGGTTAAGCGCTTTCATCTGTTGTAATACAGACTTCTTCAGAACCAGAGTTATAGACATTACCATAGTTTAAATAGCTGTTTTGGCGCCAACAATTTTCAAAACAAAACAATAGCTTAAAGAAACATCCTCTTATACAAATGAATTTAAATATGCATAAAATCTTAAATTCTATTCATATGTATGTATATATAAACTGATGTCTTATTATATAATAATTCTTAATACATAACTATAAAAACTTCATTCTAAAATTCATTCTACGTAATTCATTCTAAAGGAGTGTCACTGTTCGTGCTGTGCTTTAGTTTTTTAGACCTACACCAGCATTGTTTTGGGATATTTCATTGTTCTATCATTGCTATAATAAATATATCACAACCAGTCATAATCAAATAGTACCTAATAGTTTTATCTGGTTATTAAAAGATTTTTCAGTAAATGGTATTATACCCACTTCTTGGATTCCCTATTTAAATAACATAATTTCCTCTTTCCAAAAGTTTTCATATTATAATCATTGTATTAAAGACTTGATAGTTTCTATGTTTCCAACTGCATGTACGAATGACTGCATAGAAACTCATAACTTCATCAAAATGCTAGGAGTGAAACAATAAAGCAATTTTATTTACTGGCAAATTTGACATCTATTCTTAAATGGTACAGATATATATATACTGTTGAAAATGTAAGCTCCAAATGCAGTCAAGATTCTGAGAATTGGTTAATTTTACAAATATTTAGAGACTTTGTGAACACAGAGGTAAATAAGATATTTAACCTAGATAAAATGGTTCCCCAAATTATTGAAAATCTTAATAGATATCAGTAATAATGCAATGAAAAAAATATATGTCACAAATTTATAAAATTATTAAGTGAGATTTTACATATTTAGACAATTCCTATTGGAACTACTCCTCAAAAATGAATAATGAAGACTTCTCTGAAGAATATAAGAAATTAATATTACAATCTACAGATGAAACTACATTTTCATTATATTGGAAAAATTTCACTTGGAAATTTTTGTCACTCCTAACAAAATTACAATTATGTATAAATCAAATAGAATTAAATGCAGGAGATGTGAGTTTGAAATAATAGCTGATTGAACACATATAGTATATGAATGTGAAATCATCTCCTCTTTTTCTTAAGAAATTAACTTTATTCAATCTCTATGATCAGATAGATGTAATATTTCTAAATATGTGGTTTTATTTAATGCTCCAGTTCCTGGGATAATTTCAAAAACCCAAGTGCCTCTTCTTTGGTCTTTTCTTGCTAGAGCAAGAAAAGTAATTACTAAAAATTGGAAAAGTAAAGTTAGCCTCTCTAGTGCTGAATTTATTAGTATGGCAAAATTGTTTGCAGTAGCAAACTGCATACTATAGAGATGAGAACATCTAATATTACATATCCATATAAATCTTGGCTTGAAAAATATTACTTGTTGTTGATTTACAACTTTGATCTATTTATCAGCTGTGGACCTATGTAAATAGTTATTTGTTTGTTTTATAACTGATTTGTTTATTTATTCATCATTTTAAAACAAATAATAAATTAAAACAACACATCTTGATGGAATTATTAAAGTTGGTCAAGGGGAAACCCTTCCAAAGCTCCATGGAGTACATTGCAAATATTAAAGCACCAACGCTCCAATAACTGACCCTGTAGAGACTACTATTACCCCAATGGTGGCAAAATATAACATTCATGAAGTGCAGTAGGAAACAATCATCTCTTCCCAGCTGAGAAGGAGTAGGAGGTGGGTGGATAGTCCCCTGCATGGGACCCAAATTGGATAGGGATAGGAAAATGAACATCAAGACTTCTATTCAGATTCATATTGTGTAGTGTATATTGTATATGAAATAGTGTAGTCTCTGCAGCATGGCAGTAATATGTTAGTAATAATACATGCTACATGCAGCATGGGAGTAGTGTGTTAGTAATGATGCATACTAAGTAAACAAGCATGTAGTACAAGAGTAGTATGTTAGTAATGAGATATACTAAGTAAGTAAGCATGCAGCACTGTAGTAGTATGTTAGTAATGATGCATATCAAGTAAGTATCCAGCCACAAAAATAAAAATATTTTAAGCAGCTTTTGCCATCACAGCAGGTTGATAAAATATCTCATCTGCAGGTTGCTGACTCTGTTTTGGCCAAAGCTGATTCCTTGGACCACTCATCTTTGGGTCCCACTAGAAACGTCCTTACAGCTAGCACTGACCAGGGGTTAGAAGCTTTCACTGTGGCTTTTGTAGTACCCTTTGTGTGCAAGGAAGAGCAACTATTGTTGGTCCTTGGAGAAGGAGAAAGGAATGCCACTCTGTTTAGCCAGAAAGCTGTGCCCATCTTTCTGAAGTATATTACTAGCAAACGTAGGCCCATTCCTTCATAAATTCTTGTCAAGAAGAAAGAAAAACTTAAACATATGCCTTCTTCTTCCTCAGTTATCCTGAGCAAGAGTAATATTAGGTTTAGCTCAGGATTTAGTGCAGACTTCTGACCTGCCTGTATGGCTGTTTCAGTTTAAAAAAGAAAAAAATATTTTCTGATAAGATTAAAGAGTTTGACTCAAAATGATTCTGAAAGTGAACATTTTGTATGGTCTGCAAAGAATTCTGAGGAGACTGTGGCTTAGACCAGTGCTGCTGAAATATACAGTTTCTCTGAAACTATTTTGAGAATGAATCAATTGTTTCAGAGGGAAAAACAGTGATATGTCTCAGTTCCTTGGGAAGTGTTATGATTTGATACAACTGGAATTTCCAGAGCCTACTCCTGTCTCTTGTTTTGTCTGCTTTGGAGGATAGTTTTGTCACAGCCTGCAAATCCCTTGAAAGCCAGGGTCATGACCCCCTCCAAAAAAGCAGGTAGACAATTTAAAGTGCTTTAGTCTTAAGTTGTTATACACTCATCCTAAATCTGACCAAACAACTATTGGTTTAGTGAATCCAGCTGCTGTTAAACATTTTACAAATCCCTCTCCTCCTAACAAGAATGGGAAAGCTTTCGATACGTTTTGGAAAAAGTACATTCTTCTGCAATACTTATTTTTAAAATTCTCATCAGTCAAGCTCATATGCTGATGTTTATGCTTGCCATTTGTGGGGATATGAGGAATATTTTGGCACTTGTTTTCTCTTCTGAGAAGTCTGCTTTGTGTAACTTAGTACCTTCTGTGTCTCAAGTGACCGCCCATTGTTTGAAATATGCATACAACTCTGCTGATGTCAGTGGAACGGCTGTGAAGTTTGCCTGGCTGTCTTCTCAAAGTCTAATAAAAATGAATGACTATATGAAGGACCCCACCCCCATCCTGGAAGACCATTATATCTTTCAGTGTCTGAACCTCCGTTTCTCTCTTCGGCAATAGATTTGTTTCAGACAGATGGGTTCAGAGAGTCATCCATTAAGGATATAAATGGCACTGGGAGTCTCTCTGTCCCTCATTTTAGGGGATTCCTCCTTATCTGCCAAACTAATAACTTCTTTTTACTCCAGTAATCCGACATATGCTTGCTCAAGGGGTTGATTGAAGCTGTTTCTCCTCCTCTATTAAGAGAAGGGTTTTATTCAAGGAATAAAAGGTTTTATTCTGGTGCCAAAAAAAGAAAGGCTCACAGAGACCAATTCTGGACCTTTTCTGTCTGAACCTGTTTGTGATGCTGCCTAAGTTAAAAATGTTATCCTTTCACAACTTGTTAGCCCTTATTCCCCATTTTAATGTTGTAGTGACCTTAGATTTAAAAGATGCACATCACATTCCAATATATCCAGATTTCAGACATTTCTTAAGGTTTTCTGTGTATGGTTCACACTGTTGCTTCTCTGCCTTATCCTTTGGGCTATCTGCTGCTCCAAGGCTGTTCATAAAATGTCTAGCTCTTGTGTTTCTATATACTTCAAGGTATTCACATTTCTCCTTATTTGGATGACTTGCATATCTTTGTAGAGCCATTTCTGGAGTTATGAATCTCTCATTTGGGCAAGGGATATCCTACATGGGCTGAGATTCCAAGACAACATTCATAAGTCTTTTCTCTCTCCTCAAATGATTGTTCTCCTGGGGGAGGTTCCTGGACACCTACGTTCAAAGAACTTTTCTTTCTTAGGAAAAAAAATGGATCTGTATTTAGATTTATTCCTGTGGTTTTCTATTCAGATTTCCATCTCAGCAAGGGAATTCCTCAGGATTCTTGGCCTCTTGACATCTGATACATATGATAATCTTCTGCAAGACTCAGGATGAAACATTCAATGATAGTTGAAATATTTATTGCTTCAGCATCAACATCCCTTGACTTTTAAGATTTCATTTTTGGGGTTTGTGAAAAAAAAGAGAGAAATTATGTGGTTGAGACACCAAATTTCTAAGAACCCAGATCTTCCATTCTCCCCTCCTGCTCCAGCACAGTAAGTCACAACAGACACCTCAGATTTTGCTTCATGAGCAGTGTATATGGGAGTGAAAGTGTAGGGTCTTTGGAACAAAAACGACTGACCAAAGCTCATAAACATAAAAGAAAGAAGTTAACTCTTATAAATGCTTCCAACTCTGTCATTTGTGGTCTTCAGACCTCTACAAGTGGTTACAGACAATAATACAGTGACATTATGCACACAAATGCAAGAGGGAACCAACTCTTACTCTCTATGCAGACTAGCTATGGTAGCCTTGGATATAGCTTTTCAGCACAATCTCACTTCTACGATTATCTTAAATACAATAAGAGCAAAATTACATGTCAGACAAGCTGAGAAAGACCAGGACAGACCCACACAAATGGAACCTGAATCTGAGGGTCTTCCAACATTTGATCCATCCCTGGGAATACCTCAAATAGATCTTTTTGCCTCTGCTATAGACAATAATTTTCCAAAATTCTGCACCATGACTGGATGCAAGAAGACCTGGAAGATAGATGCCTTTTTCTTCTCCTTGGACAAGACCCCCCTGTATGCTTATGCATTAATATCCAGGGTCATTTCTAACATTCAGAAGGACTCCCCAAAGATCATTGTAGTGACTTTGTTCTTGCTGAGTCAACAATGGTTCTCCTTTCTTTTGGAAATGGTCAGGGATAATTACCAGAAGCTTCATCACAGACTGGATTTAATCATACTAGAACAGGAGTGTTTGATATATCTTGACCTTAAACAACTTCAACTGACTGCCTAGATGAGAGTTTTAACACTGTTTAGGTACCTTTTGTTATGAGTACAATCAGCAGGTATTAGTGGATGCAAGAAAACCTACTACTAGAAAATTCGGAATAAAAAATGGATGTTTTCTAGTTGATGATATAAAAAGAACCAGAACACATTCAGGGCCAATGTTTCTTTGGTTCTGCTTGATATGTGTGAGTTACTATCCTAAGGTCTGTCTCGGTACTGCAGGATATGTGTGACTTACTATCCTAAGGCCAGTCTTGGTACTGCAGGATATGTGTGAGTTACTATCCTAAGGCTTGTCTTGGTACTGCAGGATATGTGTGAGTTACTATCCTAAGGCCTGTCTTGGTACTGCAGGATATGTGTGAGTCACTACCCTAAGGCTTGTCTTGGTACTGCAGGATATGTGTAAGTTACTATCCTAAGGCCTGTTTTGGTACTGCAGGATATCTGTGAGTTACTATCCTAAGGCCTGTCTTGATACTGCAGGATATGTGTGAGTTACTATCCAAAGGCCTGTCTTGGTACTGCAGGATATGTGATATCCTAAGGCCTGTTTTGGGACTGCAGGATATGTGTGAATTACTATCTAAGGCCTGTCTTGGTACTGTGGGATATGTGTGAGTTACTATCCTAAGGCCTGTCTTGGTACTGCAGGAGATGTGTGAGTTACTATCCTAAGGCCTGTCTTGGTACTGCAGGATATATGTGAGTTACTATCCTAAGGCCTGTCTTAGTATTGCAGGGTATGTGTGAGTTACCATCCTAAGGCCTGTCTTGGTACTGTGGGATATGTGTGAGTTACTATCCTAAGGCCTGTCTTAGTACTGCAGGGTATGTGTGAGTTATTATCCTAAGGCCTGTCTTGGTACTGTGGGATATGTGTGAGTTACTATCCTAAGGCCTTTCTTGGTACTGCAGTATATATGTGAGTTACTATCCTAAGGCCTGTCTTAGTACTGCAGGATATGTGTGAGTTACTATCCTAAGGCCTGTCTTAGTAGTCTATTAACTCATTCACTCCAATGGACCTCAGGAAGTTTGCGCTGTAACTTCCAGTGGGCGGAGCCTAAACCTTTTGACAGAATCAAATGATGTCCTCACATTTCAAACAAATATTTATATCCCTGGAATCATAGGGGTTATGAAAAAAGTATAAATAGCAAACTCTTCAGCACAAACTATTTTTATAGTGGTGGTATTATTTAAGTTCTGGGTCTTAAAACAAATTTTATATGTCACAGTAAGCACAGTAACTATTACATTTGTAATATTTTGTAAACAACTTACAATATCTCGGCAACCACTGAAGTGGCACACATACTGTCAGCAGCATTTTTATTAATCTAGCTGAGAGCTTTCATATGAGGCTAAGGAGTTGTGTCTATTATTACTTGGTTGTTGAGATATTTAGAAAAATGTGAAAATTATATATATATATATATATATATATATATATATATATATATATATATATATATATATATATATATATATATATATATATATATATATATATATATATATATATATATATATATATATATATATATATATATATATATATATATATAAATTAATATCATAAAAACACCAGTTAATATTTACCTGCACTAGACAGAGGGCAAATATGTATGCAGTAGAGTTTGGTACTGTGTAAGTTTTAACATGAAATCTTTTAAAACCTTTACATAGCATGGTTTTGGAATTATTGATGCAAATGTGAACAAGCAATATTTGATGCCTAGAGGCGTCAGTAGGAGTTAACTGCAGATGCACCTGGAGCCGTCACTCAGATATAATGAGTTAATGTTCATTTGTAGAACATTTCAGCATGTCTAACCATGATTCCCCTCTTGTGTGGAAATGTTTTTGAAAGGATACTGCATAAGAAACTCCCTAAAAACAGGTGGCTTCTCCTTGGGTTCTTAATTTTGTACTGGAAAAACCTAACTCTTGATCAATTTGAACCAGCAAATTAGGCTGACTTGAGATTCTTGTCATGCTCTGACTTCTGCAAGAAGAGTGTCTGTGTTGCAGTTGCTTATGGTTGGTCAACCTTGTCTCATTTTCCATAAAGACAGGATTTCTTTAGGCATAAATGAAGGATTAGTTTTCAAAGTATCTGAGTTTACCTTAAGCCAAGCTATCTATCCCTGTCTTTTCCGAACCTAAACATGAGTGAGAAAACATACTACATATCTTGGATGTCTATGAAACAACTCTTACTATCTTGTCAGAAGAAAATATTTCAGCAAGTCATTTGTTGTTCATTTCTTGTGAAGATAAGAATAAAGGACAGCAGGTTTCAAAACAGGCCATTTACAATTTTTTTATCTTTCTTTTTTTTAACAAGAACCATCTTTATTGAATTATTACTTATGAAATAGGCAGTCATACATTTATGTACAGGTATGTGCCACTTAACATCATTCTGCAAAACATCTGACTGCATTTACGTCTCTAGTGTACAAGTGGACGGAAACGTGATCAGCCATTGGGCAGAAAGATGTTAAGAGAAGCCCAATACAAAATACAGGTTGTTTGCTTACCGTCCACGCCACTTAATGTTCTATGGGCAAGAACCTATCCCGAACATTAAACAGCACATACCTGTAAATGAAAACAAACCATACTGATGTATTTTCATTTGGAAACATTATATATCACATATAATCTTCGATGCTGCCATTGTCAAACATTACATAACTCATTCAGTTCCTACCTTCCCCTAAGTCTTATTCCTCCTACAAAACGTTTTCTGTTGTTTCTTCTTACAGTTCCCATTTTTCTATGTAATTTGCACCTACCGTTTTCTTAATATCCCACTTCCAGTTGTTTTATCACTGTTACTATATTCACTAATAGTACAGATGGTTTAGACCTTGATTTCCATTTACTAGTAAGTGTTTTTTTGTCAGCCACCAGAATTGTACTCATCAAGGCCTTATTGTGTCTAGGCAATTGTAATTCTGTATCACAGCTAAAAAAAAAATGTCCTTAGTTACACCAATTTGCTCACCTAATATTTCTGACAGAGTGTTCTGCTCGAGGTCTGCCATCTCATTACACTCCCAAAACATATGTGCCTAATCACCTCTTTATTCTCCAACACAACTCCAACATTTGCAATCTACCCAAGGAAGAATTCTTTGGAGTCTGCTTAGGGTACACATATGCAAACTCTTCCAAACAAAAATCTTAAATTGTCTAGACTTTGTTGAATATTTGAGAGCCATATATATATATATATATATATCCTCCCATTGTTTATTTGTGAATTGCTCATCCAGTCTCTCTTTACAATTCTCTCTAACCTCCTCTGATTGATTCCTATAGTTATCATGCAATATTTTATATACCCTACTAATTCTCCCTTTTTTTAACAACAGCTTCTGATCTAGATTCTACTAAAAACTCTACCAGAGCAGGTCTTTCACTTCAGATCCCCCTATTTCTTTTTTTTGTTACAACCACCACAGCAAAGCAATTCCAGACAGGGTCAAGGCTTTGGTTTCATCTACAGCTTTTTGGAAAGAACTGGATACCAGAGACATACCTCTCAACCTCTTAGAACAAGAAATCTGGGCAAAGCCATAAATAAAAGTGGGACAAGGGCCCAAAAATAGGAACAATTTTTAAATATTGCTCTTACAAACTTAGAAAGTTGATAGAATAATAGGTTTTGCATTAGCATGAATTTTTCGAAGTCTGAAACTCAAATGTATGTCATTATTTTCTAACTTCAGTCTTTAATGATTTTCCACTAATTTGCCAGAAAACCTCATTTTTATGAAAAACAGACCATAAATATGAGGCAAAAATCTGGACATTCTGTGAAAAACTGTACAGCTGAGAGGTATTACTAGAGGTATTCTAGCAGCACAACTTGGTCCTCTTTGTACACTTTTGCAAAGCACTATAAGCTGGATTTCTTTTTCAGGTTTAGGACAGACTTTGCTAGGAACATGCTCCAGGGTTTCCTGGATCCGCATCTTTCATCCTCCTTTTCATTTTAAGCTATGGTAATCTACACATATAGCTTAGGCTACTGCAGCAATGATCATTAAGAAGAACACAAGTGAACTTAACATAACAACCAATGTTTGAGTTTCTCACTGCTGCAGTAGGCCCCCCATCTGCCTTATTTTGTATGTTTTTATGCCAGGGTGTGGACATTCATTTTGTTTTATTAGCATTGTCATTCTCATGGCTTCAGCCTCCTTCTATCTGTTGACTTGAAAGCTCTGAAAGGCTTGGCACCCAAACCTAACTTTACTCAATTCAGCTGGAAATGACTAATGGTTTGGGTGCGTGGAAGTTGTCCTGAAGGCTTGGAAGCTGGCTTAACTGTTCTATTCTTAGTGGGATATAACACCAAAACAGTGCCTCACAACCAGGATTGCATACCACTGGCAGAATCAGGCTCACACAAATGATAGAAACAATAAAAATGTCAGGAACACAGGAAGAAAATAATGGTACTCCATCTAAAATCAACACTGTTTACGAAACTTCTAAGTGCTTTTGTCACGTTCCACTTTAATAAAGCAACCGCACACCAAAAAGGACTTTTGACAACCTTTATTCTTGAACATAATAATAAATACATCAACTTTACTAAACATAACTTCATTTCAATGGAGAGTGAAAGCATTAAATGATCATCCGTAAGGGCAGTGTACCACCACTCACCCTTGGAATAAGCAGCGTCCCCCATTTGCTCGCTTATCTTCACACTTTCAAGGCAGTGTTCCACTGCTCACCTTCAACTCAACACCTCTTTTGAAACCAAACCACGGAGTCCAAACAGCATCCACTGACACTCTTCCACCAATCCAAAATCCTTCCCCAAATTATCCACCAGAGGTGGAACAAAAGAGGGCCAAGCTTGTCACTCTTCTCTGCCCACCACCCCAAAAGGCTGTTCCCCCTCACTCCCTCCAATCCCTAACTAATCCTTCCAAAAACAACCCCAGATTAATGTTAAATAAGTCAAGGCCAAAATCACTAAGATGAACTCCATCTGCCCTGAACCACATAGGATCCTTATCAGTAAACTCAGTATGCCGTATAGTACCCACTCCCATTCCCCCCCAACTGCTTCAACAGCGTAAAGTTTACAAATTTCCGCATCCTCTCAACTGCAGAAAACTTTCTAGCCTCCCTCCACACTAACTGAGGAATAATCTCTGACCACACCAAACATAACGATGAATAAAATTTCCTTAAAGTCAAAAAGTCTTTACATATTTGATAAACTAATTGTGGCTTTGGTGTCACACCCAAATCATTACCTCCTAAATGTACCAACAAAATTCAAGGGAACCCCAGTTGACAATACCTGTAGCAACCGATACCACTTCAGCACTCTAATGGTATGCCAGATGACCTTTGAACTGAATTGATGTAATCCCAAATCAGTGCCATTAGACCTAACCGCAGCCCGCCTTGCTGCCCAATACACATAAGAGTGGCCCAAGATGATAATCCTTCTCCCTATATAGACTTTTGGCTTTTCCCGGTTAGGGGTCGCCACAGCGGAGCTCTGGTCTGCTCATGATTGGCAGTAGATTTTTATGGTGCTGAGGTGCCAGCCCGATGCCCAACCTTTAAAGAAGGCACGCCCATTCAGGCTCGCACCTACCTGCATGTCTTTAACATCACTCGACTGCGGGGAGGACATGCAGACTCCTCGCAGAAGGCGCTCCAGCCGAGAATTGAATAAGAGAACCTAAAAAATGTTAACAATGGAATAAGAAAACAATCACCCTCATCTAATATAACCCAAAAAAGCATTGGAAGACCAGTGCCCCACCGCTTTAATAACCTCAATTGAGCTACCCCCTTTGCCAGATCTAACACCCTCCTCATAAGAAAAGAATGAGTAGAAAATGTATCTCCCTCCAGACCCATACTACAAAGGGCCCTTCTCATGACTAAATTCAACTGCCCCCCCTGTTAATGCCCTACCTCCTACAGACCTGAAAACTGTGTCTTGAACTACACGCAATCTCCTTCCCCATGCTACTGGGCACATCAGCACCTGCCTATCTTCCCGCAGAACTATTGTTGCCCCTTTTCCCACTTGATCAGATTTTGATGACTGGGTCTATATCACTTAGATGAAACGGCAGAAGTTCGAAAACCATATGTTTGAACTTCTAACCTTGAAGTGCAAAACCATTGAAAGCTTAGAACAGTGATTTTTTTCCCAGGGAAAAAAATCGCTGTTCCAAGAAAACACACACACAACACAAGCACACCAAAATAAATAATCCACACATATACACATCACAAAACCCTACACTAAACCGTACATACACCACTATCTATCCACTTACCTTAGCCCAACCCTAACCCTAAGGTCCATAACTATCGCACACTAACCTTACCCGCTCCCTAACCCTAAGGTCCGTAACTATTGCACACTCACCTTACCTGCTCCCTAACCCTAAGGTCCATAACTACTGCACACTCACCTTACCCGCTCCCTAACCCTAACATCCCTAACTATCGTGCACTCACCTTAACCCGGTCCGTTCACACACTTACCTTAACCCAGTCCGTAACCTTCGCACCACAGTGGAGGGAATAGTGAAGCCGCAGTAACGGCCCACCGAATTCTTTCCCTGAGAAAAAATTTGGTGTTCCACGGCTTCGCGATAATCAGTTTTCGGACTTCACATATGGTGTTCGAACTGCTGAAGTTTCAATGAACTGATAGGAACCCTAATGACCATAACCTAATGTGAACTTCCCCTGGCATCAACATAACATCATCCCATACCAATGACCCCAACAGTGCTGACACCCAAAAAGCTCCAAAGTACATCCATACACTCAACGTTCCCCACACAACATAATCTTCTGAATCACCAAAAATCTTATCCAAACCCTGCAACAACACTTTTAAAATTCTCCTGTTCAACGGCCATTGCTTATCCATATTCAGGCCTTCCTCCCTGCCCCATCCTTTCAACACTCGACTAACTGTCCAGGATTTAGTAAAATATTCCAGTCTTGCCATCTGTGCAAACACTCCAATAGCAGCCAAAAACCACTCTCACCGACTTCACGGCCCTGCTCTGAGCCCTCATCACTGCTAAATATTGCAACAGCAACTCTTCTGACCACAATCATTCCTCCTCTGATAGCTGACTAACAAAACTGTCAAAATCATGTAAAGCCCTACCGTAAGCCTTCCTGGTGGACACCACCCATGATTGCTGAACCAACCTGCTGATCACTGTTGCCCAATTCACTAAACCTGCTCTGGTACCACTGTGGGGTCCTCTGCTGCCATCGGAGCCACCTGTCAAAACTTGAAAAACTGAAAATGAGACAGGGTGTCAGCAATCTTGTACTTCACCCCTGGGATATGTGCTCCTGGAAAAGAAAATGTAATCAACAAGTTCTGCTGCACTAGTTTACGCAATACCCTCAACAAACATTCAGATTTAGCTGTCTTAGCTTGTAAAACTCTCACAACTGTAATATTGTCCGAATTAAACACAACCGTCCTACCTCTCAAACAATCCTGCCACACTACTGACACTGTCCAGATTGGCATCAGTTCCAAAAAGGCAACATCCTGCTTCCATTCCTCTGGTCACTGGAGCAGCCATGGCACTGCAAACCATTGGCCCGCAAAGAACACTCCCATACCCAAGCCCCCTGGCTACATCTGTAAACAGTTGCAAGCCATCCTGGCCTACCCAGTCTGTCTGCCAAAATGTGACTCCATTAAACTGCTGTAAAATATGTAACCCCAAAGGTAAGTCCTCATGTAGGAGTCAGATGTGTTCCTTGGCTTTGTAGAAATGTTGCCTATGTTAAGATAGAGAGGGTATTCCAAATGCGGTCTCAATAATTACAGCCTCTAAATAAAGCTGTGCCTTTATATTTGAGTAAGTTTCCTCCAAACTCTGTTTAAGTGAGTAGTCAGAATTTTTGCAAGTATTTTAGCTTATTTATTAATGAGTGAGATAGGATGATACAAAGATGGTAAAGAGGATTCCTTCCTTGTTTTGGAACTGTGGGTATTGAAGGCTTCAATCAAAGATTGATGATGCACAGACTGCCCAGTGAACCATATTGAAATGATAACTAGGGAAGTAATAAAAAGTTGTTTATGGATTTTCACTAAGAGCAGTATAGAAAAGCCCTCTACTCAGTTTGAACTGTTAAATAGCAGAAAGTATTACTTTGGCTGGAATAGCAGAATCTAGAATGTTGCCTTTAATTTTAGAAAAAAATAGAGAGAGACAGAGAGAGAGAGAGAGAGAGCAAGAGCGGATTCACTAAAGTAGTTTTTGATTTGAACTTCTTGAGCAGGCACATTATTGGAAGTATAAAGCTTTTTTGTAGAATTGAACCTATTCACTTACAATACCTGTATGCTGTTTGTGTTGCTGTTTCTGTGGGATCAGGATGTCAAGGAAAATATATAACTGCTACTAATATAATACTTTAGGTGAGGAGTTCTCCAAAATCATCTTTCTTACTAACAGTTGATGGCGGTGTGATCAGCTTCTGACTGTTACCTGTTTAAATGTCTATATTTTTTGAAGTTGGTATCAGTAGAGGCAGTGTATGGTTGATGTTTATGTGAGACTGCTGTGCACTATGCTGGAAATGTTATTCTTTCTTCATTTTTGTTTGACAATGGAATTAATACGTGGGGGGCTTAATTCCCCACATGGGGAGTTAAGGGAGGCTTGGCCTCTCTGCAGAAATGCTTTATTGTTCAGTGCAGGTGGTTCTTTGGTAAGTTTTGTTCTTGATCAGTTGTTACCTACTAACTGGTTTGGGGATGGTTGTGTTTGAAACTTTCACAAGGAAATCACAGTTGCTTTATATACAATTTAATAGGAATAAATTCAAGAGATTTAGAATGAAGTTTTTCACATCTCCCTAAAACCTGACTGAACATCTGAGGAGTATGGAGGGGAATTCTTATACATTTTTTTGCCAAAAGATTGTGTTTATCTCTAGATTAAGCACTGTATTCTGGTTCCTTTTAACATGGATTCATCTCTCAGCCTGGAAATCTCTGTTTCAAGCTTAGTTGCAAAAGTAGGAATGCTTAGTTTGCTCCATAGCAAGATCGTAATAGCAATATAACCGTATGACACCACGTTTAATAAAGCCTCTCTCTCTTTCTGTACTAACCAAGTTGCAGGATTGTTTGAGAAAGTTGGAGAAACTTAAATAAAGATTTGTAGGGCCATCCTCTCTACCTGCACAAGTTCTCATTCTCTGCTGTAACATATGAATTTTGAACACGCCCTATATTCATTTGCAAATCTTTATGGAAGTAATTGTAAAGGCATCCATTTTTCTCATTCAGACCATTAACATTTAACTATAAGAGTAATCAAAGTCAAAGGTATCCTTCAGGATTACAGTTATGAAAAGGTTTGGGATTGACAAGAACCGGGGGGGGGGTGACAGAAATTGGGGAATAGCACCAAAAACCCATTCAGACTGTTTATGCTACACAATAAATGGGGTTATTGCCCATATATGGGGAACAAAATGTCTTGAGCTGAGGGAATAAACAGAACAAGCATGATTTAAGCTCAGGAAAGAACAAAAACTTCCTGAGTGCTTATTCTCCCAGTCTCAGCAGCAGGACCTGTCTGTGGACTCTCATTGAAATGTTATACTTTTTTAAGCTCCTCACAAGTGACCATCAGCAGCACCAGCTTCTCTCCTCTGACTGGGTCTACAGATGGTTTAGACCTTGATTTCCATTTACTAGTAAGTGTTTTTTTGTCATCCACCAGAATTGTACTCATCAAGGCCTTATTGTGTCTAGGCAATTGTAATTCTGTATCACAGCTAAAAAAAAAATGTCCTTAGTTACACCAATTTGCTCACCTAATATTTCTGACAGAGTGTTCTGCAGGAAGTCTGCCATCTCATTACACTCCCAAAACATATGTGCCTAATCACCTCTTTATTCTCCAACACAACTCCAACATTTGCAATCTACCCAAGGAAGAATTCTTTGGAGTCTGCTTAGGGTACACATATGCAAACTCTTCCAAACAAAAATCTTAAATTGTCTAGACTTTGTTGAATATTTGAGAGCCATATATATATATATATATATCCTCCCATTGTTTATTTGTGAATTGCTCATCCAGTCTCTCTTCACAATTCTCTCTAACCTCCTCTGATTGATTCCTATAGTTATCATGCAATATTTTATATACCCTACTAATTCTCCCTTTTTTTAACAACAGCTTCTGATCTAGATTCTACTAAAAACTCTACCAGAGCAGGTCTTTCACTTCAGATCCCCCTATTTCTTTTTTTTGTTACAACCACCACAGCAAAGCAATTCCAGACAGGGTCAAGGCTTTGGTTTCATCTACAGCTTTTTGGAAAGAACTGGATACTAGAGACATACCTCTCAACCTCTTAGAACAAGAAATCTGGGCAAAGCCATAAATAAAAGTGGGACAAGGGCCCAAAAATAGGAACAATTTTTAAATATTGCTCTTACAAACTTAGAAAGTTGATAGAATAATAGGTTTTGCATTAGCATGATTTTTTCGAAGTCTGAAACTCAAATGTATGTCATTATTTTCTAACTTCAGTCTTTAATGATTTTCCACTAATTTGCCAGAAAACCTCATTTTTATGAAAAACAGACCATAAATATGAGGCAAAAATCTGGACATTCTGTGAAAAACTGTACAGCTGAGAGGTATTACTAGAGGTATTCTAGCAGCACAACTTGGTCCTCTTTGTACACTTTTGCAAAGCACTATAAGCTGGATTTCTTTTTCAGGTTTAGGACAGACTTTGCTAGGAACATGCTCCAGGGTTTCCTGGATCCACATCTTTCATCCTCCTTTTCATTTTAAGCTATGGTAATCTACACATATAGCTTAGGCTACTGCAGCAATGATCATTAAGAAGAACACAAGTGAACTTAACATAACAACCAATGTTTGAGTTTCTCACTGCTGCAGTAGGCCCCCCATCTGCCTTATTTTGTATGTTTTTATGCCAGGGTGTGGACATTCATTTTGTTTTATTAGCATTGTCATTCTCATGGCTTCAGCCTCCTTCTATCTGTTGACTTGAAAGCTCTGAAAGGCTTGGCACCCAAACCTAACTTTACTCAATTCAGCTGGAAATGACTAATGGTTTGGGTGCGTGGAAGTTGTCCTGAAGGCTTGGAAGCTGGCTTAACTGTTCTATTCTTAGTGGGATATAACACCAAAACAGTGCCTCACAACCAGGACTGCATACCACTGGCAGAATCAGGCTAACACAAATGATAGAAACAATAAAAATGTCAGGAACACAGGAAGAAAATAATGGTACTCCATCTAAAATCAACACTGTTTACGAAACTTCTAAGTGCTTTTGTCACGTTCCACTTTAATAAAACAACCGCACACCAAAAAGGACTTTTGACAACCTTTATTCTTGAACATAATAATAAATACATCAACTTTATTAAACATAACTTCATTTCAATGGAGAGTGAAAGCATTAAATGATCATCCGTAAGGGCAGTGTACCACCACTCACCCTTGGAATAAGCAGCGTCCCCCATTTGCTCGCTTATCTTCACACTTTCAAGGCAGTGTTCCACTGCTCACCTTCAACTCAACACCTCTTTTGAAACCAAACCACGGAGTCCAAACAGCATCCACTGACACTCTTCCACCAATCCAAAATCCTTCCCCAAATTATCCACCAGAGGTGGAACAAAAGAGGGCCAAGCTTGTCACTCTTCTCTGCCCACCACCCCAAAAGGCTGTTCCCCCTCACTCCCTCCAATCCCTAACTAATCCTTCCAAAAACAACCCCAGATTAATGTTAAATAAGTCAAGGCCAAAATCACTAAGATGAACTCCATCTGCCCTGAACCACATAGGATCCTTATCAGTAAACTCAATATGCCGTATAGTACCCACTCCCATCCCCCCCAACTGCTTCAACAGCATAAAGTTTACAAATTTCCGCATCCTCTCAACTGCAGAAAACTTTCTAGCCTCCCTCCACACTAACTGAGGAATAATCTCTGACCACACCAAACATAACGATGGATAAAACTTCCTTAAAGTCAAAAAGTCTTTACATATTTGATAAACTAATTGTGGCTTTGGTGTCACACCCAAATCATTACCTCCTAAATGTACCAACAAAATTCAAGGGAACCCCAGTTGACAATACCTGTAGCAACCGATACCACTTCAGCACTCTAATGGTATGCCAGATGACCTTTGAACTGAATTGATGTAATCCCAAATCAGTGCCATTAGACCTAACCGCAGCCCACCTTGCTGCCCAATACACATAAGAGTGGCCCAAGATGATAATCCTTCTCCCTAAATAGACTTTTGGCTTTTCCCGGTTAGGGGTCGCCACAGCGGAACTCTGGTCTGCTCATGATTGGCAGTAGATTTTTATGGTGCTGAGGTGCCAGCCCGACGCCCAACCTTTAAAGAAGGCACGCCAATTCAGACTCGCACCTACCTGCATGTCTTTAACATCACTTGACCGCGGGTAGGACATGCAGACTCCTCGCAGAAGGCGCTCCAGCCGAGAATTGAACAAGAGAACCTAAAAAATGTTAACAATGGAATAAGAAAACAATCACCCTCATCTAATATAACCCAAAAAAGCATTGGAAGACCAGTGCCCCACCGTTTTAATAACCTCAATTGAGCTACCCCCTTTGCCAGATCTGACACCCTCCTCATAAGAAAAGAATGAGTAGAAAATGTATCTCCCTCCAGACCCATACTACAAAAGGCCCTTCTCATGACTAAATTCAACTGCCCCTACCTCCTACAGACCTGAAAACTGTGTCTTGAACTACACGCAATCTCCTTCCCCATGCTACTGGGCACATCAGCACCTGCCTATCTTCCCGCAGAACTATTGTTGCCCCTTTTCCCACTTGATCAGATTTTGATGACTGGGTCTCTAACACTTAGATGAAATGGCAGAAGTTCGAAAACCATATGTTCCAACTTCTAACCTTGAAGTGCAAAACCATTGAAAGCTTAGAACAGTGATTTTTTTCCCAGGGAAAAAAATCGCTGTTCCAAGAAAACACACACACAACACAAGCACACCAAAATAAATAATCCACACATATACACATCACAAAACCCTACACTAAACCGTACATACACCACTATCTATCCACTTACCTTAACCAAACCCTAACCCTAAGGTCCATAACTATCACAGACTAACCTTACCCGCTCCCTAACCCTAAGGTCCGTAACTATTGCACACTCACCTTACCTGCTCCCTAACCCTAAGGTCCATAACTATTGCACACTCACCTTACCCGCTCCCTAACCCTAACGTCCCTAACTATTGTGCACTCACCTTAACCCGGTCTGTTCGCACACTTACCTTAACCCGGTCCGTAACCTTCACACCACAGTAGAGAGAATAGTGAAGCCGCAGTAACGGCCCACCGAATTCTTTCCCTGAGAAAAAATTTGGTGTTCCACGGCTTCGCGATAATCAGTTTTCGGACTTCACATATGGTGTTCGATCTGCTGAAGTTTCAATGAACTGATAGGAACCCTAATGACCATAACCTAATGTGAACTTCCCCTGGCATCAACATAACATCATCCAATACCAATGACCCCAACAGTGCTGACACCCAAAAAGCTCCAATGTACATCCATACACTCAACGTTCCCCACACAACATAATCTTCTGAATCACCAAAAATCTTATCCAAACCCTGCAACAACACTTTTAAAATTCTCCTGTTCAACGGCCATTGCTTATCCATATTCAGGCCTTCCTCCCTGCCCCATCCTTTCAACACTCGACTAACTGTCCAGGATTTAGTAAAATATTCCAGTCTTGCCATCTGTGCAAACACTCCAATAGCAGCCAAAAACCACTCTCACCGACTTCACGGCCCTGCTCTGAGCCCTCATCACTGCTAAATATTGCAACAGCAACTCTTCCGACCACAATCATTCCTCCTCTGATAGCTGACTAACAAAACTGTCAAAATCATGTAAAGCCCTACCGTAAGCCTTCCTGGTGGACACCACCCATGATTGCTGAACCAACCTGCTGATCACTGTTGCCCAATTCACTAAACCTGCTCTGGTACCACTGTGGGGTCCTCTGCTGCCATCGGAGCCACCTGTCAAAACTTGAAAAACTGAAAATGAGACAGGGTGTCAGCAATCTTGTACTTCACCCCTGGGATATGTGCTCCTGGAAAAGAAAATGTAATCAACAAGCTCTGCTGCACTAGTTTACGCAATACCCTCAACAAACATTCAGATTTAGCTGTCTTAGCTTGTAAAACTCACACAACTGTAATATTGTCCGAATTAAACACAACCGTCCTACCTCTCAAACAATCCTGCCACACTACTGACACTGTCCAGATTGGCATCAGTTCCAAAAAGGCAACATCCTGCTTCCATTCCTCTGGTCACTGGAGCAGCCATGGCACTGCAAACCATTGGCCCGCAAAGAACACTCCCATACCCAAGCCCCCTGGCTGCATCTGTAAACAGTTGCAAGCCATCCTGGCCTACCCAGTCTGTCTGCCAAAATGTGACTCCATTAAACTGCTGTAAAATATGTAACCCCAAAGTTAAGTCCTCATGTAGGAGTCAGATGTGTTCCTTGGCTTTGTAGAAATGTTGCCTATGTTAAGATAGAGAGGGTATTCCAAATGTGGTCTCAATAATTACAGCCTCTAAATAAAGCTGTGCCTTTATATTTGAGTAAGTTTCCTCCAAACTCTGTTTAAGTGAGTAGTCAGAATTTTTGCAAGTATTTTAGCTTATTTATTAATGAGTGAGATAGGATGATACAAAGATGGTAAAGAGGATTCCTTCCTTGTTTTGGAACTGTGGGTATTGAAGGCTTCAATCAAAGATTGATGATGCACAGACTGCCCAGTGAACCATATTGAAATGATAACTAGGGAAGTAATAAAAAGTTGTTTATGGATTTTCACTAAGAGCAGTATAGAAAAGCCCTCTACTCAGTTTGAACTGTTAAATAGCAGAAAGTATTACTTTGGCTGGAATAGCAGAATCTAGAATGTTGCCTTTAATTTTAGAAAAAAATAGAGAGAGACAGAGAGAGAGAGAGAGAGAGCAAGAGCGGATTCACTAAAGTAGTTTTTGATTTGAACTTCTTGAGCAGGCACATTATTGGAAGTATAAAGCTTTTTTGTAGAATTGAACCTATTCACTTACAATACCTGTATGCTGTTTGTGTTGCTGTTTCTGTGGGATCAGGATGTCAAGGAAAATATATAACTGCTACTAATATAATACTTTAGGTGAGGAGTTCTCCAAAATCATCTTTCTTACTAACAGTTGATGGCGGTGTGATCAGCTTCTGACTGTTACCTGTTTAAATGTCTATATTTTTTGAAGTTGGTATCAGTAGAGGCAGTGTATGGTTGATGTTTATGTGAGACTGCTGTGCACTATGCTGGAAATGTTATTCTTTCTTCATTTTTGTTTGACAATGGAGTTAATACGTGGGGGGCTTAATTCCCCACATGGGGAGTTAAGGGAGGCTTGGCCTCTCTGCAGAAATGCTTTATTGTTCAGTGCAGGTGGTTCTTTGGTAAGTTTTGTTCTTGATCAGTTGTTACCTACTAACTGGTTTGGGGATGGTTGTGTTTGAAACTTTCACAAGGAAATCACAGTTGCTTTATATACAATTTAATAGGAATAAATTCAAGAGATTTAGAATGAAGTTTTTCACATCTCCCTAAAACCTGACTGAACATCTGAGGAGTATGGAGGGGAATTCTTATACATTTTTTTGCCAAAAGATTGTGTTTATCTCTAGATTAAGCACTGTATTCTGGTTCCTTTTAACATGGATTCATCTCTCAGCCTGGAAATCTCTGTTTCAAGCTTAGTTGCAAAAGTAGGAATGCTTAGTTTGCTCCATAGCAAGATCGTAATAGCAATATAACCGTATGACACCACGTTTAATAAAGCCTCTCTCTCTTTCTGTACTAACCAAGTTGCAGGATTGTTTGAGAAAGTTGGAGAAACTTAAATAAAGATTTGTAGGGCCATCCTCTCTACCTGCACAAGTTCTCATTCTCTGCTGTAACATATGAATTTTGAACACGCCCTATATTCATTTGCAAATCTTTATGGAAGTAATTGTAAAGGCATCCATTTTTTCTCATTCAGACCATTAACATTTAACTATAAGAGTAATCAAAGTCAAAGGTATCCTTCAGGATTACAGTTATGAAAAGGTTTGGGATTGACAAGAACCGGGGGGGGGGGTGACAGAAATTGGGGAATAGCACCAAAAACCCATTCAGACTGTTTATGCTACACAATAAATGGGGTTATTGCCCATATATGGGGAACAAAATGTCTTGAGCTGAGGGAATAAACAGAACAAGCATGATTTAAGCTCAGGAAAGAACAAAAACTTCCTGAGTGCTTATTCTCCCAGTCTCAGCAACAGGACCTGTCTGTGGACTCTCATTGAAATGTTATACTTTTTTAAAATCCTCACAAGTGACCATCAGCAGCACCAGCTTCTCTCCTCTGACTGGGTCTACAGATGGTTTAGACCTTGATTTCCATTTACTAGTAAGTGTTTTTTTGTCAGCCAACAGAATTGTACTCATCAAGGCCTTATTGTGTCTAGGCAATTGTAATTCTGTATCACAGCTAAAAAAAAAATGTCCTTAGTTACACCAATTTGCTCACCTAATATTTCTGACAGAGTGTTCTGCAGGAAGTCTGCCATCTCATTACACTCCCAAAACATATGTGCCTAATCACCTCTTTATTCTCCAACACAACTCCAACATTTGTCTGCTTAGGGTACACATATGCAAACTCTTCCAAACAAAAATCTTAAATTGTCTAGACTTTGTTGAATATTTGAGAGCCATATATATATATATATATATCCTCCCATTGTTTATTTGTGAATTTCTCTTCCAATCTCTCTTCACAATTCTCTCTAACCTCCTCTGATTGATTCCTATAGTTATCATGCAATATTTTATATACCCTACTAATTCTCCCTTTTTTTAACAACAGCTTCTGATCTAGATTCTACTAAAAACTCTACCAGAGCAGGTCTTTCACTTCAGATCCCCCTATTTCTTTTTTTTGTTACAACCACCACAGCAAAGCAATTCCAGACAGGGTCAAGGCTTTGGTTTCATCTACAGCTTTTTGGAAAGAACTGGATACTAGAGACATACCTCTCAACCTCTTAGAACAAGAAATCTGGGCAAAGCCATAAATAAAAGTGGGACAAGGGCCCAAAAATATGAACAATTTTTAAATATTGCTCTTACGAACTTAGAAAGTTGATAGAATAATAGGTTTTGCATTAGCATGAATTTTTCGAAGTCTGAAACTCAAATGTATGTCATTATTTTCTAACTTCAGTCTTTAATGATTTTCCACTAATTTGCCAGAAAACCTCATTTTTATGAAAAACAGACCATAAATATGAGGCAAAAATCTGGACATTCTGTGAAAAACTGTACAGCTGAGAGGTATTACTAGAGGTATTCTAGCAGCACAACTTGGTCCTCTTTGTACACTTTTGCAAAGCACTATAAGCTGGATTTCTTTTTCAGGTTTAGGACAGACTTTGCTAGGAACATGCTCCAGGGTTTCCTGGATCCGCATCTTTCATCCTCCTTTTCATTTTAAGCTATGGTAATCTACACATATAGCTTAGGCTACTGCAGCAATGATCATTAAGAAGAACACAAGTGAACTTAACATAACAACCAATGTTTGAGTTTCTCACTGCTGCAGTAGGCCCCCCATCTGCCTTATTTTGTATGTTTTTATGCCAGGGTGTGGACATTCATTTTGTTTTATTAGCATTGTCATTCTCATGGCTTCAGCCTCCATCTATCTGTTGACTTGAAAGCTCTGAAAGGCTTGGCACCCAAACCTAACTTTACTCAATTCAGCTGGAAATGACTAATGGTTTGGGTGCGTGGAAGTTGTCCTGAAGGCTTGGAAGCTGGCTTAACTGTTCTATTCTTAGTGGGATATAACACCAAAACAGTGCCTCACAACCAGGACTGCATACCACTGGCAGAATAAGGCTCACACAAATGATAGAAACAATAAAAATGTCAGGAACACAAGAAGAAAATAATGGTACTCCATCTAAAATCAACAGACTGTTTACGAAACTTCTAAGTGCTTTTGTCACGTTCCACTTTAATAAAGCAACCGCACACCAAAAAGGACTTTTGACAACCTTTATTCTTGAACATAATAATAAATACATCAACTTTATTAAACATAACTTCATTTCAATGGAGAGTGAAAGCATTAAATGATCATCCGTAAGGGCAGTGTACCACCACTCACCCTTGGAATAAGCAGCGTCCCCCATTTGCTCGCTTATCTTCACACTTTCAAGGCAGTGTTCCACTGCTCACCTTCAACTCAACACCTCTTTCGAAACCAAACCACGGAGTCCAAACAGCATCCACTGACACTCTTCCACCAATCCAAAATCCTTCCCCAAATTATCCACCAGAGGTTGGAACAAAAGAGGGCCAAGCTTGTCACTCTTCTCTGCCCACCACCCCAAAAGGCTGTTCTCCCTCACTCCCTCCAATCCCTAACTAATCCTTCCAAAAACAACCCCAGATTAATGTTAAATAAGTCAAGGCCAAAATCACTAAGATGAACTCCATCTGCCCTGAACCACATAGGATCCTTATCAGTAAACTCAATATGCCGTATAGTACCCACTCCCATCCCCCCCAACTGCTTCAACAGCGTAAAGTTTACAAATTTCCGCATCCTCTCAACTGCAGAAAACTTTCTAGCCTCCCTCCACACTAACTGAGGAATAATCTCTGACCACACCAAACATAACAATGGATAAAACTTCCTTAAAGTCAAAAAGTCTTTACATATTTGATAAACTAATTGTGGCTTTGGTGTCACACCCAAATCATTACCTCCTAAATGTACCAACAAAATTCAAGGGAACCCCAGTTGACAATACCTGTAGCAACCGATACCACTTCAGCACTCTAATGGTATGCCAGATGACCTTTGAACTGAATTGATGTAATCCCAAATCAGTGCCATTAGACCTAACCGCAGCCCGCCTTGCTACCCAATACACATAAGAGTGGCCCAAGATGATAATCCTTCTCCCTAAATAGACTTTTGGCTTTTCCCGGTTAGGGGTCACCACAGCGGAACTCTGGTCTGCTCATGATTGGCAGTAGATTTTTATGGTGCTGAGGTGCCAGCCCGACGCCCAACCTTTAAAGAAGGCACGCCCATTCAGGCTCGCACTTACCTGCATGTCTTTAACATCACTCGACCGTGGGGAGGACATGCAGACTCCTCGCAGAAGGCGCTCCAGCCGAGAATTGAACAAGAGAACCTAAAAAATGTTAACAATGGAATAAGAAAACAACCACCCTCATCTAATATAACCCAAAAAAGCATTGGAAGACCAGTGCCCCACCACTTTAATAACCTCAATTGAGCTACCCCCTTTGCCACATCTGACACCCTCCTCATAAGAAAAGAATGAGCAGAAAATGTATCTCCCTCCAGACCCATACTACAAAGGGCCCTTCTCATGACTAAATTCAACTGCCCCCCCCCCCCGTTAATGCCCTACCTCCTACAGACCTGAAAACTGTGTCTTGAACTACACGCAGTCTCCTTCCCCATGCTACTGGGCACATCAGCACCTGCCTATCTTCCCGCAGAACTATTGTTGCCCCTTTTCCCACTTGATCAGATTTTGATGACTGGGTCTCTAACACTTAGATGAAATGGCAGAAGTTCAAAAACCATATGTTCGAACTTCTAACCTTGAAGTGCAAAACCATTGAAAGCTTAGAACAGTGATTTTTTTCCCAGGGAAAAAAATCGCTGTTCCAAGAAAACACACACACAACACAAGCACACCAAAATAAATAATCCACACATATACACATCACAAAACCTTACACTAAACCGTACATACACCACTATCTATCCACTTACCTTAACCAAACCCTAATCCTAAGGTCCATAACTATCGCACACTAACCTTACCCGCTCCCTAACCCTAAGGTCCGTAACTATTACACACTCACCTTACCTGCTCCCTAACCCTAAGGTCCATAACTATTGCACACTCACCTTACCCACTCCCTAATCCTAAGGTCCCTAACTATCATGCACTCATCTTACTCGCTCCCTAAGGTCCATAACTATTGCACACTCACCTTACCCGCTCCCTAACCCTAACGTCCCTAACTATTGTGCACTCACCTTAACCCGGTCTGTTCGCACACTTACCTTAACCCCGTCCGTAACCTTCGCACCACAGTGGAGGGAATAGTGAAGCCGCAGTAATGGCCCACTGAATTCTTTCCCTGAGAAAAAATTTGGTGTTCCACGGCTTCGCGATAATCAGTTTTCGGACTTCACATATGGTGTTCGAACTGCTGAAGTTTCAATGAACTGATAGGAACCCTAATGACCATAACCTAATGTGAACTTCCCCTGGCATCAACATAACATCATCCCATACCAATGACCCCAACAGTGCTGACACCCAAAAAGCTCCAAAGTACATCCATACACTCAACGTTCCCCACACAACATAATCTTCTGAATCACCAAAAATCTTATCCAAACCCTGCAACAACACTTTTCAATGGCCATTGCTTATCCATATTCAGGCCTTCCTCCCTGCCCCATCCTTTCAACACTCGACTAACTGTCCAGGATTTAGTAAAATATCCCAGTCTTGCCATCTGTGCAAACACTCCAATAGCAGCCAAAAACCACTCTCACTGACTTCACGGCCCTGCTCTGAGCCCTCATCACTGCTAAATATTGCAACAGCAACTCTTCCGACCACAAGCATTCCTCCTCTGATAGCTGACTAACAAAACTGTCAAAATCATGTAAAGCCCTACCGTAAGCCTTCCTGGTGGACACCACCCATGATTGCTGAACCAACCTGCTGATCACTGTTGCCCAATTCACTAAACCTGCTCTGGTACCACTGTGGGGTCCCCTGCTGCCATCGGAGCCACCTGTCAAAACTTGAAAAACTGAAAATGAGACAGGGTGTCAGCAATCCTGTTCTTCACCCCTGGGATATGTGCTCCTGGAAAAGAAAATGTAATCAACAAGCTCTGCTGCACTAGTTTACGCAATACCCTCAACAAACATTCAGATTTCACTGTCTTATCTTGTAAAACTCTCACAACTGTAATATTGTCCGAATTAAACACAACCGTCCTACCTCTCAAACAATCCTGCCACACTACTGACACTGTCCAGATTGGCATCAGTTCCAAAAAGGCAACATCCTGCTTCCATTCCTCTGGTCACTGGAGCAGCCATGGCACTGCAAACCATTGGCCCGCAAAGAACACTCCTATACCCAAGCCCCCTGGCTGCATCTGTAAACAGTTGCAAGCCATCCTGGCCTACCCAGTTTGTCTGCCAAAATGTGACTCCATTAAACTGCTGTAAAATATGTAACCCCAAAGGTAAGTCCTCATGTAGGAGTCAGATGTGTTCCTTGGCTTTGTAGAAATGTTGCCTATGTTAAGATAGAGAGGGTATTCCAAATGTGGTCTCAATAATTACAGCCTCTAAATAAAGCTGTACCTTTATATTTGAGTAAGTTTCCTCCAAACTCTGTTTAAGTGAGTAGTCAGAATTTTTGCAAGTATTTTAGCTTATTTATTAATGAGTGAGATAGGATGATACAAAGATGGTAAAGAGGATTCCTTCCTTGTTTTGGAACTGTGGGTATTGAAGGCTTCAATCAAAGATTGATGATGCACAGACTGCCCAGTGAACCATATAGAAATGATAACTAGGGAAGTAATAAAAAGTTGTTTATGGATTTTCACTAAGAGCAGTATAGAAAAGCCCTCTACTCAGTTTGAACTGTTAAATAGCAGAAAGTATTACTTTGGCTGGAATAGCAGAATCTAGAATGTTGCCTTTAATTTTAGAAAAAATAGAGAGAGACAGAGAGAGAGAGAGAGAGAGAGAGAGCAAGAGCGGATTCACTAAAGTAGTTTTTGATTTGAACTTCTTGAGCAGGCACATTATTGGAAGTATAAAGCTTTTTTGTAGAATTGAACCTATTCACTTACAATACCTGTATGCTGTTTGTGTTGCTGTTTCTGTGGGATCAGGATGTCAAGGAAAATATATAACTGCTACTAATATAATACTTTAGGTGAGGAGTTCTCCAAAATCATCTTTCTTACTAACAGTTGATGGCGGTGTGATCAGCTTCTGACTGTTACCTGTTTAAATGTCTATATTTTTTGAAGTTGGTATCAGTAGAGGCAGTGTATGGTTGATGTTTATGTGAGACTGCTGTGCACTATGCTGGAAATGTTATTCTTTCTTCATTTTTGTTTGACAATGGAGTTAATACGTGGGGGCTTAATTCCCACATGGGGAGTTAAGGAGGCTTGGCCTCTCTGCAGAAATGCTTTATTGTTCAGTGCAGGTGGTTCTTTGGTAAGTTTTGTTCTTGATCAGTTGTTACCTACTAACTGGTTTGGGGATGGTTGTGTTTGAAACTTTCACAAGGAAATCACAGTTGCTTTATATACAATTTAATAGGAATAAATTCAAGAGATTTAGAATGAAGTTTTTCACATCTCCTAAAACCTGACTGAACATCTGAGGAGTATGGAGGGAATTCTTATACATTTTTTGCCAAAAGATTGTGTTTATCTCTAGATTAAGCACTGTATTCTGGTTCCTTTTAACATGGATTCATCTCTCAGCCTGGAAATCTCTGTTTCAAGCTTAGTTGCAAAAGTAGGAATGCTTAGTTTGCTCCATAGCAAGATCGTAATAGCAATATAACCGTATGACACCACGTTTAATAAAGCCTCTCTCTCTTTCTGTACTAACCAAGTTGCAGGATTGTTTGAGAAAGTTGGAGAAACTTAAATAAAGATTTGTAGGGCCATCCTCTCTACCTGCATAAGTTCTCATTCTCTGCTGTAACATACGAATTTTGAACACGCCCTATATTCATTTGCAAATCTTTATGGAAGTAATTGTAAAGGCATCCATTTTTTCTCATTCAGACCATTAACATTTAACTATAAGAGTAATCAAAGTCAAAGGTATCCTTCAGGATTACAGTTATGAAAAGGTTTTGGATTGACAAGAACCGGGGGGGGGTGACAGAAATTGGGGAATAGCACCAAAAACCCATTCAGACTGTTTATGCTACACAATAAATGGGGTTATTGCCCATATATGGAGAACAAAATGCCTTGAGCTGAGGGAATAAACAGAACAAACATGATTTAAGCTCAGGAAAGAACAAAAACTTCCTGAGTGCTTATTCCCCCAGTCTCAGCAACAGGACCTGTCTGTGGACTCTCATTGAAATGTTATACTTTTTTAAGCTCCTCACAAGTGACCATCAGCAGCACCAGCTTCTCTCCTCTGACTGGGTCTACCAGATGCATCATTCTTGGGCTCTACCTGACAAATATCCAGGATTAATAAGGACCTCATAGATGCTGTTGCAGTGTTATAATGCTAATGGGGAGTATGCCGTAATCCCACAACCCAACAGCTGTCTTGTGAATACTGCTATAGCTGTCTCTGAGAGTTGCATATGAGCTTTTGCTCATGAGCGACCTCCTGATGGAGTGGTGTATTGGTTGTAACGCAGTGGTTGCCAGACTCTTAATGCTGCTGTTGTAGACAGCCTAGGCTGCCACTTTCCTACTTGCCCTTCCAATACTTTCAATCCTTCCTGCACATGCGCTGATAATCTGGGGAATATTCAGGACTTTATCCTCCTGTTTCACCAGGCTAGGTAACCTCCGTGTCTTACTTTAAGTATCCTCCTGTTACTGCTACATCTATCAATTAAGAGGAAGGAAAAACAAAGAGAATAACTCTTTCAGGTCACTTGTATCCTTTCAACATTTCCAAACAAAATAGTTTAAGAATCAGAAGCATAACACCATGTAAACTAATATTCCAATAAATAATAACACTGAAATTTAATAACAATTTTATTATAAAGTCCACCATACTGAAGTTATCCTATAGGAAAATAAATAGCTACTGCTTCAGTTAAAATGCCCTCTACTTCTTGATTAGACTGTTGTATTTGGACCATAAGTGCAATTGTTTGAAACTTGTCTATTGGGTGGGGGAGGTAAGGTAGGGTCAGGGTAAAAAAATGAAATTAGTAAAGCATTATATCAACAGCAAAGAATGGATACTCAGGACAAAATCTGTATAATACCTGAAGATGGAAGTACAACAGAACTGTATACGTCAAGCATGAAATATTTAACAAAGCGACAAACACACAGAAACCCTTATAAATATGCTAAAATTGATTTACAAAAAGGATAATAGCTTCACTATGGCAATAACCACCCCCCTTTTTAACTGAATATATTGTTGCTCATGTCACTTGACTAAAGTTTAAATTGAAGCCATTTATGCCTTGTACAGATGGCATGCAATAAGGGAAGTAGTTATTTTCTAATTATATTATAATGTAAGTGGAACTGCTTCAGCTATTAAGGAAGAATTACAATATAAAGGTATTAAAAAACATCAGTTGGGCCAAATTACATATAAGTTTAGTGACTGATGGGCTGGATTGTCATCAGTTAAAAGGTGGTGGGGTAAAATCAGTATTATTCTGCATCTGTTTGGTAGCATAGATAATCAGAATAGTTAAAAATTCTAAGAGATCAGTTTTGCACTACATTAATTTCAACAGTTTAAGGAATACCGGTACTCCAAAGGTTTTGCTTTAATACTGCAAAAATGAGGCTGAGTATTAAAACAAAGCAATACATTTGTTGAAGATAAGGGAGAATGTGGCCTCTTTAGTAAAATGCAGTTTTAATAATCTAGATGAGGTGATTACTTGGGGGGGTTGATTCAGAAATAACCTCCTCACTATGTCACAAAGGCCATGTATGAAAGAATAAAGAAATGCCTGTTTAAATATGCAGCTTTTTCATCTGTATAGTAAATGATTGTTAGTAATAAGTTATTGCAATAATTGTTTGATTAATATCTAACATAAATGCTAGGAATGCTCTTAATTTTGACAAGAAATGACAAAAATATGGCATTTAAATAGATCAGACATTGACGATTTTAATTTTATTGCACCTCATCTGTACTACAGAAAATATCCCTATATCATGCCATGAGGCTTGTATACTTGTTGGGTATCTCATTCTAAATTCTGTGGAGACTGTTAGTAATTCAGCATCAATACTTTTGTGCTTTGCTCTTTTAATTTAACAAAATAAGGAAGTTCATGTGTTTTGCTTTATCTAATGCACGAAGTTTCCTGGTTTTGTTTACACATCTTATTACCTAAAACAAAGAAATTTGATTATGTAGTGGATATATTCATTTGGTTTGCAGATGAAAGAAGTAATGAGCTCTTTCTGTTATGTAAACAGAGGGCCGGATTCATGAAGGCTTGCACGGAGTCTTAGAGTAGAGTAAGACTTCATACAGCCATCATATCCGACGAGCGATCCAGGAACAGCCTTTAGGGGCGTGTAAGAGAGCTCCTAAAACGGTTCTTACACGGACAGGGCTGGGATATGCAAACTACCTGAATTGCAGGTGAAAGATATGCAAATGAGGTAGATTTGCGATTCAGGAAACCCGAACCTGTCCGAGTAAGAGCAGTGTTATTTGCAGAAATGTACTCAGTTGACAACTGAGTACCATTCTGCAAATAGCAAAACGGAGCCGTGACAGCTCCAAATAAAGGTTGCATCCAGTGCAGGAAGCATGCCAATGGCCAAGTATATGGCCATTGGAAATGTTTCCTGATGCAATATGAAAATAAAAATAATGTTTTTTTGCCAATTTCCGATGTTTAAGCATAGCGCAGTGCCACGCAAATGGGCTGCACTCTAAAACCCAGAATACTAAAAATTAAAACCCACAAATGTGGATTTTATTGAAATTGTTAATGTACAATGCAAGGGAATGGCAGGCTGAAGACAACATGGCCACCGAGTAGAGGTTGCTAAGGGGGGAAGCTCAGTCTAAGAGATGTAACCAAGCATCAGTAGGCAATCCTATGTAAATAAGTGTTAGGATAGTGAATCACAAGTTTACATAGCAAATGAGCACAGTCAGTGGAGTGTAGGAGTAGGATATGGGGAGTAACAGAGTAGAAGATAGGTAACATCAAGAGGGGGGTATGTATGAAAGAAGTGAAGCTCATTGGAGCAGAGTGGCATGTGTCAGCTGTCATTTATACATCATGGAAAGAGGTGTGTCAACAGGTAGGCTAGGGAAAGCCAAGAAATGGAAGGTGTATGCCGTGGATAACACCAAAGTTTCTTGCTGAACGGGTATGCGCGCGTGTGCACGTGTGTAAACCCGAGTAAGACAGACTGTGTGCTTGTAAGCGTGAGTGCGCTTGTTTAAGTTGGAGTAAGCATGTATAAGGCTGTTTAAAGAGTTGTAAGCACGGTTGCGCTGGTGTGCGCGCGTGTTAACCCGAATAAGCAAGTTTTAGTCCATGTAAGCATGTGTGCGTGCGTGTTAGCTGCTGTGCACGTGTTTGTGCTTGTGTGCGCAGCACTCCCCCCCGAGGAAACAGAAAGGAAAAAGGAAGCACAACAAATAGTAGGAAGCTACCAGGGAGTACTAGCAGAGCTAGCAGGTGAAAACAATCAGAATCAGGCAATTACACAGGCAGTACACTAGCCCAGCCCAGCCTAGCACTTAAAACTCTGCAAACAACAGTCCAGTATGTTTCTCACAACAGACACTGCAGTAAGCTAATAGAAGTGAAAAGTGAAAAAGCTTTACTGAGACAAAGAAATGTTAGGGGCTGCCATTGCTGTTATAAGGCGACATATGCAACATGCTGAGGGTGGTGACAATGGAAATGCTGCTGGACAACCCACTGTGAGGAGACGGAGAAGAGTGTACAGGCCCAGGGTAACCTATCAGGGGCTACATGAGCTGGAGATAGTGGAGCGCTATAGAGTGGACAGAGACCTCCTGCAGCAAATTGTTGAGCTGTGCAGGCCACGCCTCACACACAGAACCAACAGAGGGGAACCGATCCCAGTGGAAACCAAGGTATGTGTTGGCCTAAGAATATTAGCAACAGGTACCTTCCAGAGACCAACTGGTGATATGATGGGGATATCACAGGCATCAGCATCCAGGGTACTACACCAGTTCCTGGATGCCATGTTGGTGATCATGTATATTTCCCCAATTCCCGTGAGGTATTGACCAGCAATATGCGTCTCTCACAGCAAATAGCAGAATACCCTGAGGTAGTGGGTACAATAGACTGCACGCACATATGCATCAAAGCACCAGCTGGCGAGCGGGGTAAGGTCTACTTCAACTGCAAGGGCTTCCCCTCCATCAACTGCCAGGTCGTGTGTGATGCCCAGGGCATAATACTGAATGTTTGTGCAGGCTGCCCTGGAAGCTACCATGATTCCCATATCTGGCATCTGACGCAGCTGTAACAAGAATAAAGCTGAACGCAAATTTTATTAGTAGATCAAGTAACAAAGTGTAAATGCAAACAAGGAAGCTTAAATACTCTAAAAGGAAATGATGTCACTTAACTTTTTAAAGCAAAACATATTTTAAAACTTTTTGTGTATAAAAAATATATATATATGAAAGTAAATATCCACAATGTTGTAGTAAAAATAAATACCAGAAAAACTGATCACCTTACCTACCTAACATCCACTAATAATAATATTAAAAAAGATGAAAAAATCTTTATATATACATAAAAATGTATGTATTATATACTTAATGTTTACGCAACTCTAAAAACTCTTCCATAAAACCAACTATATATACATAACAATTCATGATGTCAACAGTCACGACTGGTAACTCCTTAATTTTAAAACAGGTGTGATATTACAATTGTCATTTAACCCAGGGGTATGGAAGGCATCCGTTCTAAACTGCCATTCCAATTCCTTCAATTCTAATAATAATGGAAAAGGGCCCCCTCTAATGGATGGAACAATTTGATCTATAGCCATGAACGAGAAACTATGACCTACAAAATCAACTATATGCTTAGCAAGAGCATTAGTCTCATTGTTTGTTCTTATAGCGTATAAATGCTCATATATTTTCCAATGTAGAAAGACGGACAGCAGTTGCAAAGGGCGATGTAAACCACCGCTTTACTTTCACAATTAAGATGCGTTCTAATAGTGAATTTCCTGTCCCTCACTAAAAATGTTTGACCAACCTTTATTACTTTACATCTATTGCAAAAACCACACAAGTGCATCCCTGGTTTCCTATTAAAACTTTGGTGTGAGTTATTAGTCTGCAATAGTTCCTTTAGATTCCTGTTCCTCTTAAACACAAATTTTGGAATAGTGCCAAATATCTTCACTAGTAAAGGGTTATCCATGATGAAAATCCAATTTTTCTTAATAATAGAAACAATCTCCCTGGAATCAAAACTGAATGTAGTTATGTAACTGAGGTGTGGGTCAAATCTAGTTCCTTCAAAAGATGTATTATTGTCATGTTCAGGCATCATTTCGTGAAGGGATATGTTAGTCAAATCACCTTCAACCAAATTAATTGACAAAATAGCTCTATAAAAGCCATTCTCTCTTTTTATAGTGACCTCCTCCAAAATGTCCTGAACAAATTTTAAAGGGTAATTACGTCTCAAGAACATATCGGTCAAAGTACTACATTCAGCATAAAAAAGATCCAACGTACTGGCTCGCCCTAACAAATTGGCCTTTAACAATAGCCTTCTTTTGGCCGCGAGGATGGTGGCTGGAAAAATGCAAGAATGAATTGCAGTACGTTGGTTTTCTATAAATTCTTGAACAATACACTCCATTTTCCAAATCTTTCTCGAGTTTCACATCAAGGTAATCAATACCTGCAGCTGCAAAGGTGTAAGTAAATTTTAAGAATTCGGTAGTCGAATTCATTTCAGACACTAAACTGTCCGCTGCTGTTTCGTCTCCCTCAAATAAAATAAAGATATCGTCCAGGTATCTCGTGTAATATTTAATGTACCTAGACAAATCTTTCGAAGCAAAAAGGAAATGTTTTTCCCAATAACTCATAAATAAGTTCGCTACCACTGCTCCACATGGGGAGCCCATGGCAACGCCTTTTTTTTGCAAAAAGAATTTTTGGTCAAACATAAAGTAATTGGAAGACAAGACTATGTCTAACATTCCAGTAATAACATCTATTTCACCATTAGGTGCCCCTAGTTCCAATAATAACAAAGACAACCATTCAAGCGCTTCATTATGGGGAATAGAGTCAACCACATCAACAGTGAGAAAATTTAACTCACTGTTGAAGGGTTGACTACTAATAGCCTCTAAAAAACGCCAAGAGTCCTTACAAATAGATGGGAAGTACCCCAAATATTTAGACAACATTTCATCAATCACCTTGGCTGCAAAATAAGTAATGGAAGACCTCCCATCTATTAATGCTCTCATTGGGGGATTCAACAAATTTTTATGTATCTTTGGAATCCCGAACATCACCGGTATTTTAGGTAATGTTCTGTCAATGTAATTGTATGTATCATGATTAATTTTGTTTTCAAGGAAGAAGTCACGATAATACCCTCTTATCCTATTGTAAGTACCATGGACTTCGTTGAGGGATGCTTCAGCATAAGCATCCGTTCCCAAAATTTCTAGCATCTTTTCTTTATAAGTGCTGTCGTTAAAAACCACAAGTCCTCCCCTTTTTGGTTTTTTAACAGTCTTATAGATTTATTACAAAGAGGCTCTAGTAATGTTATATTCAAATTTGACTCTATCCTTAAAATTATTAGCAAATAAATGCCTCAAATCAACTTCACATGCTTGTTCAAAAACTAATAAGGCAGGGTGGAGAGGTGGATTAAACACACTTAAGGTTTTAAGACTTGATACATTGCTAGAATCATTAATTTCATTATTAAAAAATAACCTCAAATTCAACTTCCTAATAAAACATTTTAAATTAATCAACTCTGTAGATACATCTCCAGGCCTACTAGGGACAAAAGTATAACCATACGCTAACAGTTCAATGAGTTCTTTTTCAAATATACAGTCCGTAAAATTATAAATTTTAAAGTCTCCTGTTGAATTAGTCAAAATAACAGGGCCTCCAGGTCCAAGAAAAGGGCCCCTGTCCTTGTCCTCAGTTAAATTAACCTGTGGTGAATGTTCTTCCAAAATGTCACCAGTTGGACTAGGTGATTGAAATTCTATCTCTTGTTGCGTCTTTAAAATTGTTGTTATTGTTATTATGCCAATTATTATTGCCTCGTTTATTATTTGCGTAGTAGTTCTTTATTCGACATTACGCCTTTGACCGGTCACAGTAGTGTATTCCCCCTGGTCAGATACTTCATTATTAGAGCCAACATCTACTAAATTATTAACCTCCACGGTATTGTTGGAATCGAAACCAACTGCTTCCCGACTCTCTCGTTCTGACCAGTTAAGTTTAGGATAGGCCATATCAGATTGGTAAGCCTGTCTGTCCCTGGCAAGCTTCTTGACCTTATTTTGTTTTAATTTAACAAGCATTGCTTCTATGCTTGTTAAAGTCCGCTCATAATCAATTTTAAATGCAGCAAAATTTAAATCATCTTTTAACTGCTTATCAAGAACCTCAATATCTAATAGTAGCTGTCCAATTTGTTGTTCATAGTGCTTAGTAATAAGATTAAGCAATTGTATCCCTTGAGCCTGAAAGAGTTCTTTTAAATCATTGAAAAATACAGCTGTATTAATTAACCCTGAAGGTGCGAAAGAGTTACGAAGGCCCTTAGGTATAATGCCTTCTTGTATGCACTGTTTAAAATAAGATGATTCTAATTGTAGTTTCTTTAATTTTAACACGTGTCCATCAAATAATTTTAACTTGTCTGATAATGTAAAAGTGGACCCCCCATTTAAGGGGTTAGCACCATTTAGTCCTGGGTCAGTAAACAAGAATGCCCCTGTATCGGACATCCAGTTTATTATATTGAATGTAGGACTTACTTGATTTGGGACTCGCACGTCTAAAGGTGCTCCATTTGTTTGAAAGCTGGGATCGCCAGAACGGCCGTTAACCCTCACAGCGTTTTGGACATCAACGGTATCAGGAAAGGAAATAGCACCCGTGATACCGTGGAATTGATTATTCTGCAGTTTGAGGCTTGTGCTGCTGGTATGGAGTCACTCCTGCCAATAGTGGCTCCGTTAGTAAATAATGTAGAAAGTAGCATAGGTGAACTCCTGGGTTCCGGAACGGAACTGTTCATAGGGACATCCTTCCTTTCAGCATCCAATCTAGTGTGAAGACTGTCCAATTTGTCTGACAGTAACGCTAGCATGGATGCCATCCGATTCGAATGGTCAGAGTTGATTTCCGTATTTTCATCATTTCGATCATTTGTAGAAAAAATATGCGGTGTGCTGGGGCTATCAGGTCCCTCAGTGGCCATAACAGCAAACCAAAGAATACAAAACCAAAGACAAACTTGCAAAACAGGAAACACTGCCACAAGACCTTGCTCCAGCAACAAAAATCTCTCCGTAACAAGAATAAAGCTGAACGCAAATTTTATTAGTGGCTTCTTCAGAGATCAAGTAACAAAGTGTAAATGCAAACAAGGAAGCTTAAATACTCTAAAAGGAAATGATGTCACTTAACTTTTTAAAGCAAAACATTTTTTAAAACTTTTTGTGTATAAAAAATATATATAAATGAAAGTAAATATCCACAATGTTGTAGTAAAAATAAATACCAGAAAAACTGATCACCTTACCTACCTAACATCCACTAATAATAATATTAAAAAAGATGAAAAAATCTTTATATATACATAAAAATGTATGTATTATATACTTAATGTTTACGCAACTCTAAAAACTCTTCCATAAAACCAACTATATATACATAACAATTCATGATGTCAACAGTCACGACTGGTAACTCCTTAATTTTAAAACAGGTGTGATATTACAATTGTCATTTAACCCAGGGGTATGGAAGGCATCCGTTCTAAACTGCCATTCCAATTCCTTCAATTCTAATAATAATGGAAAAGGGCCCCCTCTAATGGATGGAACAATTTGATCTATAGCCATGAACGAGAAACTATGACCTACAAAATCAACTATATGCTTAGCAAGAGCATTAGTCTCATTGTTTGTTCTTATAGCGTATAAATGCTCATATATTCGGTCACGCAGTCTGGGCGGTCCTTTCAATGTGAAAAAGAGACGGACAGTAGTTGCAAAGGATGGTAAACCACCCTTTACTTTCACAATTAAGATGCGTTCTATAGTGAATTTCCTGTCCCTCACTAAAAATGTTTGACCAACCTTTATTACTTTACATCTATTGCAAAAACCACACAAGTGCATCCCTGGTTTCCTATTAAAACTTTGGTGTGAGTTATTAGTCTGCAATAGTTCCTTTAGATTCCTGTTCCTCTTAAACACAAATTTTGGAATAGTGCCAAATATCTTCACTAGTAAAGGGTTATCCATGATGAAAATCCAATTTTTCTTAATAATAGAAACAATCTCCCTGGAATCAAAACTGAATGTAGTTATGTAACTGAGGTGTGGGTCAAATCTAGTTCCTTCAAAAAATGTTTTGCTTTAAAAAGTTAAGTGACATCATTTCCTTTTAGAGTATTTAAGCTTCCTTGTTTGCATTTACACTTTGTTACTTGATCTCTGAAGAAGCCCAGTTTTTTTGAGCAAAGGCAACCACACTAATAAAATTTATAGCTTTTTTCTTATTTGTTGTTGATTTTTTTTTTTTTTGCAAGGTCTCTTGCTGGTCCTGTTTTTTTTTTGCAAGTTTGTCTTTGGTTTTGTATTCTTTGGTTTATCTGACGCAGCTGTACCAGACATTTGCCAATGAGGACATCCCACATGGTCACCTAGTGGGGGATGCTGGCTATGCACTGGAGCCGTGGCTGATGACACCCATCAGAAACGCACACACACCTGAACAGAAATGCCATAATGAGGCACACGCACAAACATGTAATGTAATAGAGCGTGTGTTTGGGCTGCTCAATTCACGGTTCCAGTGCCTGGACACATCTGGTGGAGCCTTGCAGTACTCACCAACTACATGTACCCAAATTGTCATGGTATGTGCTGTGCTACATAATATGATCCTGCGAAAACAGCTGCAGCAGGACCAGCATAGGCTTGGGCCAAACAGCCCCCCACCATTGCCAAGGCCATCACAGGCAGAGTGTGACTCAGAGGAAGAACAACCTGAGCCTGCCCCAGTAGGCAGAAGGAGGCATGCCCAGTATGCTTTGGCCTTGGCAAAGAGGCAACGCATAGCACATACACTGGCTCAGTAGGAACTCTGGAAATTATACCTCTCTCTGACTCACACATATAGTAAAAGGGATGCCTAAGTTGACACTACCTGCTTTCAAACATGTACAGGGAGTGTAGTATGTGCATCTGACATAGGCAGCCCTGCAGCACCACCTAAGACATGACTGCCATGTGTTAAGCAATATAAAGCAGTGCTAAACAGCATTTACCACCATGTACTATATGCAAACAAAATCACACACACCAACTAGCACAACTGTGGTCAATGTTCAGTAATATTGGGCAACGTCCAGCAATGTTGGTGAATATTGAGCAATGTCGGACAAGCCTGGTCTACGTAGGGCATAGCTGAACAAAAGCCAACATGCTCATATTTGCTTAACGGGCCCTTAAGCAGTCTGGTCTGCTCAGTATGAAAATATAAAGCAGTGATGGGCCTCGAACCCAGAATACTGTGCACTATAGCCAAAGTATTGAACCAGTACACCATGACAGTATTGCAGTGGTCAGCCTGTATGAAGGAATGTTGATAAGTCTATGCAAAGTATTTCATTGAAACCCTGCAGGCACAGCATAATCCTTGTCGAGTTATGACACAAAGGTGAGTCCTGCAGTGAGAACAGAACCTGACTTCCAACACACACAATATAAATGTTAATATCGGTCATGTACATCAACCAATGTAGTGGACCTCAGATAGCAGCATACTGAAAGCTCATACTGGGCATGCTCACACACTTGAATAAATGAGACAAATGTCAGGCAACAAAACATGGAATGGCAGAACTGGGCATGCTCACACACTTAGGCCATGTCTGAGTACAGCAGTGGGCCACGCATATCTGGCAGTTGCATGTGTTAACCCAGGAACCTGTCACTATACAGCAATCCGCCCTGTGCACACAGTCATATGACAACAGACACATCTATAATATAGTGGAACCCTGTCATAATCAAATATGTTCTGCAGATACTGAAGTTGTTCATAGAAACTGGTAAAGCAAACATGATAAAGACCTGCAAACAGTATCAGCAATAAGCATTGTGCATCTTGAACATTAGCATAGGCTCAGAGGTTGATACTAGGCTATCTGCCCTAGGGCATGTACAAGCCTAGCCAGAGTGTGTTTGGCATTCGCAACCCTGTCAGATTACTACACTGTGTGTGTGAATAGTAGGTTACACAAGATAGCCCATGTACGTTCAGGCTAGTGTGCCTCTGTCTAGCAGGGACACAGAAGATATCACAGGGGTAAACATACGATCACCCATACAGTCGTCAAGATGTCTCCAGTAGGTGGTCAGTGGGTGGCTCTGCCTATGTGAAAATGGGATTACATTCTCGAGTGAGTGGAGCCTCTGGGATAAGAATCTGTCCCACCACAATGTCCTATTAACATCTGTGCTGAGGTATACGTCCCTGGAGTGTGTAGCTCCAAGGGAGTCAGATATCCTGAGGTGGAGCATGTCCAGTAATTCTGGGTTGGGTATATCTGTAAACAACAGGCACACATCATATCCGAGTAGGTGGTAAACGACTGAGTAGAGCTGGAGTTACTGCATCTGAACTGTGCAGGGCATCTGTGTGAGTCCCTAGATCTGCTTGGTGAGGAACTTCCATGGCCAGTACAGTTGCTGCAGGTGTCGGGTAAGGTACACCCCAAATGTGGCATTGTAACCAAGCATGGATGTGATGAGTATAGGGGTACAATGACCTCACTCGATCTAGATGTGAAACCATATGGGATAAGGTGGCCCACATAGAAGGTGTGTCCAACCACTTTGGCAACGTGAATGTCAAAGGTGACAGTACGAACAAGTCATGTCCCCAAATCCCTAACAACTCCTACCGTATGTAATGGAGTACTACCTATATGGTAATATGTGGGCATGTTGTTATTCCCAAAAGGGATGACTATGCAACTAATGGCATTTAGCTGTAGGCCATGGCTCAGGCACCAGTTATCCATCTCTGTGAGACCCTGTTTGAGTATGCATGTGGCAGCTGGAGAGTTGATCATGGCACTCAGTTTGCAGTAAAGTGCAAACATGTTCAGCCATATTCCCCCTGTGGTAGCCTGTATGTCAGACAAATATATACTGAACAAGAGAGGTCCCAGGACCGAGCCGTGTGGGATGCCACGTGTAACTGGTGTATAGTCAGACATGGCACCTGCAATTCTGGCCATGTGGGTGCTATCCCTGATCCAGGTATCAATCCATCGTGTGAGATATGTGTCCATATCTACGCTGGTGAGTCTATGCATAATGGTCCAGTGGGTTATTGTGTTGAAGGGTTTTGCAGGGTTCAGGTAGGCTGTGTGGACAGCCGTTCCTATGTCAATGGACCTGTTAGCCATTTAAAGAATACAAACATGTTCAAGAGGCAAGTTCTGCCCACAACAATGCTGAAATGTGTAGGACACAGTGTCTGTAGGTTCCTGATGTCTATGTGTATGAGTCCCATGACAATATGCTCCATAGTTTTGCAGAACAGGCTACTTAGGCTTATAGGGCAATATTGTCTGTGGTCCATTGTGGCACCAACTGTATGGAGTGGGACCACTCTTGCTGTATGCCATTCCTTGGGTACATATCCTGTGGTAACTCCGATATTGAACAGTGATGTAATGTGAGGGTTGCGTCTGTCATGATGCTCGTGTAAGATGCAGGCTGGGACACCGTCTGGTCACATTGATACTGTGATGTACGCTTTGGGGAGGGCAGCACTCACCTGTTACTGTGTGATGTCAGGGAGGTTATACTCTGTTGGGATGGATAGTTGCTCCTTAGGGGGGATGGGTGGGAGACATCTGCACTGAACCTTTTTGCCAGGATGTTGGCAATGCCAGTGGGTTCAGGGTAGGTTTAGTCAGTATGCAGTAACTCACAGCATATCAGTGAGTGTCCACCCAGGTTCCTGACATAACTGAAGAAGGCTGTGTGATAGTCCTATGTGTCTGTTGCAATTGTCTGGCAGAAGCGGCCCTTAGAAAAGTTCATGAGTGATCGTAGCTGTCTGCTAGTACAGATCACAGATGCCTTCCCAGTCTGGGATTGTGCTCTATCATGTAGTAGCTTCCTCCTGACATTGTACAGCTTATTAATGGCTGGGGTCTACCACACAGGTCCCCTACCATTGGAGTAGTGAGTCCTGTTGTTATTTGGGATAACACAATCCATGCAGTCCATTAGGTGTCCATAGAATGTGTATGTAAAGGATGCAGCAGTGTGAGCCGTATTTGCCACTGTTTCAGGGTTTCTGAAGGATACCACCTTGCTTCGGTGATGTGAGACATTGGCTCATGAGAAGTTCACCAAGATTACCCAGGATGGGTGTGTGGAGGGTATATGTATGTCCAGTGAGATGCATGTATGTTCTGACCTTACCAATGAGGGGTATATCGCTGGTGTGGAACATAGAGTCCCCATGTTGGTGATGATCAGGTCCAATATGTATTCCCCCTTGTGGCTGTGCTGACTGGTTGTGCCATAGCATATGACTCTACAAATTGTAGCGACTGTTGGGTAAGGGTGTCAGGGCTTGAGTAGTATCCCCAGTCAATATTTGTGTATATGAAGACACACAATATAATGGTGTCTGTGGAGACCTTCATATTCTCCATAGTTCCCACGAAAGCCGAGAATGGTCCCTGAGTTTGGGAGTGTGTTCTGTAGCAGGCAACAAACTGAAAGGCAGTATTGCACAATGGTAGTTGTATATGTATGGTCTGTGATGCTTTGTTTAGTGCTACTAACCCGGAGGTGCATGTATCTGTGATGTATATGTATACTGCCCCTAGTTGTGTTGTCTGTTCCAAGTCTTGTCTTCAGACAGCATGGTGTGAAACATAACCTGGTAGTGCTGGTGTGCATAAGCGAGCCTGAACCAGGCGTCTGTCAGTGCATAGATATCGCTATCCTCCATACTGTGGAGAGTCCTCAGTGGCCGCAATATGAGGTTAACATGACTGTTGTTGAGCAGCATTACCCTTAGTTTCATTTAACCTGTAATGTCTATGGAGGTGTGTTTGTCTTCTGAGCCCTGCTTGAAAAAGGCACTATGGTGGTAGCAAGAGCCTTAGCCAGCATACCAAAGTCCAAGGTTGACAGGTGCAAGCTGTCCATAGTGAAGCTACATGGCATGTTGAGGATGTCACCATATGCTGACAGACACTGTATCCCCTATGAATTAAACAAATTTGTTAGGCAACTATTAAATATGATATGTGTGTCCATATACTGTGACATCATACTTGGTGGGTGTAAGATGCTAGACAAGGCCAGGGTCATACTGGCCTGGGCTACATGATCAGAGTGTTCCTCCATGTATCATGTCATGTGGTCCAGGGAGTAACGTCTGAGGTTATACACACCAGCATGGACAATGATGGTGCCAGTCCTGTACGTGCTTTGGAGTGACCTGACTGCCTGTGTTATGCGGCAGATCCTGGCACCCAACAGACAGCCCAAAGTGACTATTCCCTTGTCAGGGCTGGTGAGTGGTACGTCAATGTGTCTGACAATAAGTGTTGCCTATTACAAGTGTATTAGGTGTGTTGTTTAGCCCGAAGGGCAGTGACTGTGTGGCACACTGACATTGTGAACTATGTGATATGTGGGTATTGTAGTGGGGTAGCAGGTGTATGTGTGTCTGCTTTGGTGGTCTGTGCTGCTTAGGTAGAGTACATTTACAGCATCCGAGTATGTCTATGTGTGATAATGTGGTTTGAGTGCTGTTGCTAGAGGATATGTGAGACTGAAATGTGGTGTGTGTGGTTACCTTCACCACCTGATAGACTGTGTCAGTCATGGGTCGAGAGAGTTCAGCACCCTGTATGTTTATATAGGTGCATCTCACACATATATCTTAGTTTGTCGGGAGGAGGAGAGGGTTGTCTGTGTACATGAGGCAGATGTGACATTGTGTCAATATCACAATATCCACCAGCTGGACTGAAGAGTACACACGAAACCGACCCCTGGACATGCCAGGATATTATCATGACATACTCTGTAGCCTGATCACAAAGGATCAGTAGGGTGTTAAGCATGTAAAAGAGTATAACAGGGATTAGTGCTCATGTTCGTTGGTGTTTTGTAAAGAGTAGCTGAGAAGGAGTCCAGACTGAATCATGACACCTCCTTCAGCTATGTCATAAATAGCAATGTACACCCATATATGTCCTGAGTCAGGGCCAACTGTACCTGAGTGACAATGCCGACATCATGACAGACAGGCCCACATGTACATACCCATCTCCCACTGACAATAGTCCACATCATCATACCAGGAGATATCACATGTAGAATGGATGAGCAGCTACCCCCACTGCTAAAAGCATGGCAGCAAGTAGAATACATTGATTCCCAATATGTGTCATTCACAAACTACAGAACAAACAGATCATGCACCTAAACAGTCAGCTGAGCCTCAACCCCTACACAGGATGTGGAACCGTTGAATGTGTCACAGCTACATATGGCACTCCCCACAAGTGTTGGTGCACAACACACCATGGGAAGTCAAGTCCAGTACGCCTATGAAGTCTGACCTCCAAGATCATGGAGTCCATCATGGTTGCAGTCATAAACAGACCTATTGGAAGCTGACATACACACAAACCTACCAACCGTGGTATGTTCATGTGTGGATCATGGTTCCCAAACATGCTAGACTGTTTGCAAGGCAGCCACCCAGGACATACATCAATGAACACATCTACACATGTGTCACATAGACTTTGAATAGCCCTTTATCAACATCCCAGACACATGTAGTATCCACAAAACCAACAAGGTGTGCATAAATATGTGTTGACATATGACGGAATGTCAATGTGTCCACAGATAGATCACACACGGTAAGGATTCTGAGGTCTTGTGCAAGCTGTTGACACCTGCTGACCCACATGGACCATTCCTGGAATGGCATAAAACAAAGTGTATACACATCACCATGTCCAGTCTGATGATGTCACCATCCTACAAATACAGCCGGAGAAGGGAAACCAGTCAGTAAAGCAAATAGCGTGCCATGTTAATACGTCTCTCTATAGTATGATAACATAGTTAGGTAGGGGTTTGAATCCTGAAAACAGTGAGTGTGTGTGTTTGTGTGTGTGTGTGTGTGTGTGTGTGGGGGGGGGGTGTATATGTGTGCAGTTTCCTTTGAGAGGTGTCCCCTTTTTGGAGACTGTGAAAACTCACTAAAAGAGGTATATTCCTCTTTGGAAAGACTAATGATGTCAGCATCCTACAAATACAGCTGGAGAAAGGAAACCAGCCAGTAAAGCAAAGCGAGCCATGTTAATGCGTCTCCCTCTAGTATCATGACATAGTTAGGTAGGGGTTTGAATCCTGCAAATGCTGACTGTGTGTGTGTCACTGTTGGTCAATGTGGTGTGGATTTTGCTTTTACTATGGTATGATTACAACAGTACGTGCATTGCACACATCAGGTATCTGCATGGCAAATATATATGTGTACATGTTCCCTCAATCATTACATAGGTGTGAAGCCTGCATACTACATGAATACATTTGTTTCCATTGACAGGTTGTGCGCTGCTTCTCAGATCGTAGGTCACATATGTATGTATGTGACAAGGCCGTCCACTGTCATGTTCTGTGGCACATACACCCATGACAGTTACTTAAGAGTAGTGTGAGTGAGGGTATATGCTTGGGGTATATGTCAGACATGGTCATACACAACAAAGTCTGCCAAGAATGGACAGTCTTTATAGGTGTACGACTGCCTTGTGGATATGCATTCAGGCCTCTAATGTCTTATGTGATACACCGTGGGACTCCACAATACCTATGTATATGTGGATACCAAGGGACACATGACATAACATGGGTCTGTATGTACACAATGGTACCCAACATACATGTTGAGGGCTACCACCTGTGTGCTACTGACGGGATAGTATGTATAGTACATGAAGATGACTATGCCATAGTCGGCTTACTGCTATACAGCATGTATCAGACAACAGGTATCTGTCTGTATGATACTCTTGTGTAGGATATGTCCCATCCAGGGAATGCATTGTAGGCCAATCCATGCATTTCCAGATTTGGATGGACACATCCCTAGTGTGTCTGCATGTACCTAAGGGGGCTATATGACAAACAAGTGTGGTCACAGTAAGGGTGGCGGTCATTACCACTGGTTAGTGTTATAGAGTAGCACCGGAAGGATCAAATTGATACTGGGTTCCCTACTACTGTGTGTCATTTGTCAGGACATCATCCAATGATTGCTTATAGTCATGCTGTTGAGGTTGTGTATACTACCAGACCGCAAATCATTGACAGATATTAACGGTATCACCCACAGCATAGTGTCAACCCATGTCATACACATGTCTACCCATGTTAGTACATAACCTTAGTAGAATGCATACTGGCCATTGAAAGATGCTATGAGATGTTAACAATGTGTACAACAGGGTATGCCACACGTCCCATGTGCCCACTATGCACATACATCCAGACAGTGTGCACCCACCACGTTCACAGATGTACACTTGCTAATCTGTACTGCACACATCACACACATACTGTCCACTTACTAACACATGCTGGTAACACATTACACTTCAGCCAAGTGGCACATGGGTGGATAATACATACTCAGACCTAACAGTGGTGTAAACAATGCTACATTGACAATAAGAGCTTTGATGCATAATGTCTGCTCAGATATACCTACAAGGATGTAGTTACACTTCCTTGTTGACAACTTGCTATTATTGCTACACTGCTATAGTGTCACCCTGTGCATCAGCACCATGTTAGCCTGTCCCTCCATCAATAATGCAGATGACAGGAGGTGGCACAGGTATCATCATATGCACAGGGCGTTTTGTTGTTTGCCAGAGCCTGACAGTGACCCATCCAATCGACATGTCTGTGTGTGTGTGTGTGTGTGTGTGTGTGTGTGTGTGTGTGTGTGTGTGTGTGTGTGTGTGTGTGTGTGTGAGGGACAACAGTACAGCATGGGCCAATGTTGATGTAATGTGTGTGTGTATGTGTGAGCCCTAGTTGTTTGCTTAATGTGTGTGTGTGTCTGCATGCACACAGCTCCACCATGTGGCTGCCATATACGGTAGTTTGTGGGACAGCCACAGACTGTACCTGCTAGGCTGTACAGATCACTGTCTCCGGCCACGGACATAGTACCTGTGCCTGGCAGGGGTGCTGTACCAACCCTGACTGGGTACTGTCATCAGAGGCAGAGGTATGATGACTGGACACATGTCCCTGCTGGGACTGGCCAGAGCTATGTGCCCGTGGTCTACTGGGATGGTCAATGGACAGGCCAGCCCCAGCATTGCTGGGGCTGGTACTGCCACTACGGGAGCAGCTGTGAACTGTGGGCTGTCCGCGACCACTGCCAGCTGTTGCTGGCATGCGTACACATCGACGTCGCAACCGTCCCGCACGGTCTTTGCTCAAGGAAGACATGTTGTGGAGGGCATCTATTGTCTCCCCCCAACGTCTATCAATGACCTCGGTGTAAGTCCGGATGGCACCAGCAAGGTCATGGATGCTGCCATTGATAGGGGTGTAATGTGCCCTCTGTGCCCTAAGTCCCTGCCTGGTGTACCGTTCCATACGTGCCTGAGACTGCATTACAGCCCGGAACATACTGGTCATTGTAAGACCTGTGAGGGCATGCTTGCCAGGGGCAATATGACCAGTGGTGCTCCCCCGAGAACCCCTGGACCCCCGCCTATGTGGTACCGTTCTGGGTCTATGGCTATGGCTGCTGTGAGGGGATGCAAGTGCCATGGGTACCACACTCTCCTGGTCAATGCCAACTGTATGCTGTCCCTCGCCTATGGCCATTGATGGTGAGGGATGTATTGACAGTATGAGTGTGCGCATAGATGGGGTTGAACGCTGTGTACTGTCGATTGGCGGACCAATGACAGACCCTGTCAAATCTCCCTGTGCCAAAATACACGTGTCATCATCACCACTATTCGTGGCAGTGGCTTCAGGTTGGCTGCTGGTTTCGCCAACCCCTAACTCAGCACCTGTGAGAGGAAGACAGGAAACACACTTTACGGTCTGCACATGCACACATGGACACATGCACACATGCACACATGCACACCTGAACACATGCACACATGCACACATGAACACATGCACACATGCACACACGAACACATGCACACATGAACACATGCACACAGGAACACATGCACACATGCACACATGAACACATGCACACATGCACACAGGAACACATGCACACTCCTCACTACAGCAGATACACACACACAACAGCAATCCAAAACATACTCAATAGTGGTTGAAGGTGGGTGACAGTATCACAAGGCAAACAGTCATGTCACACATGTCAGCATGCAGAATATGTGTTGATCAAGTCCATGCAGTGTGAGTGTAGACAGCCATAGTTAATGACAGTGTACATGGCTGTGGTGCATGTGTGTACATGTTCAGTGATTGTCTACACCCTGGGACACAATGTGTACAAGGACACAACATTTCTGTGTAAGTATTATAAGCTCTGCAATGTCCTGTGCACCATCACTCACAGGTATACATACCATGGCTACATGTGTTATCTGTGTGTCACATGGATTTCCATGTCTGAATGCAGTGTCTATGTCTGTAGCAGATAATTGTGGACACAGGTGTAGCACATGCATGCTATGTACACACACGGGATGAGTGGTGTATGTATAAGTGATGGAATACCAATCCTGGACATGGTCATTGTACCGTGGTTATGGTGAGTGTGGGTCATATTCCAGATATGCCAGTGCCAGCCATGACATTGCATGGTACATGACAGCAACATTCAACATCACACATACCCAATGCGTGTCATGTGACCTATATACCCAATATCATTCCAGGACAAATATGTGTCACTTTGTACAGAATGCGACTGCTATGCATATTGTGTATAGTCGCATATGTTTGCACACACACAACATGCTATGCATAATGTGTATAGGTGCATATGTGTGCACATACACAACATGGAGGTGCAAGGCAATGACAGCTATGTGTAGTACTGTGGTCACTGTAACTGTATGGGGTGTAGTACCATTAGCCATCATCATCATGCATCATGTGGTCACTCAAGGCCACTAAAGTGTGCTAGACCACCGCCTAGCATGCTGTACCTGAACTGCAGTGCCATGGCTAAGTTCACAATTACACAGCCATGTTGCACAAGGGTGTGTGAGGTGCCCAATAGGGAGCATTGCCTAACATGACTGTGTTATGTGTTGAAGAGTGTTGCACAGCCCCATGCTAGGTCCCTACCCCTCAGGTATATTATGTGTGGTATGTGGATAACATGTGGGATACTGAAGTGTGACCTGGCAGCGGGTGTCCGGTTACACTATGTGTAGCATGTTGAGGTGTACTGCGTATGACAAACGTGTTATGTTGTGTACACGTGTGTCAACTATGCCTATCCAATGTGCAGCACAGTGTTGCCACATTTGGGTCTGGTGCTCTGTGCATTGCATGTGATTGAGGCAGCTACTGACTTTACTGAGATGTTTACCGTCTCACTGCAAACATGCGCAGCATGCCTTATGCGTAGGTGTGTTATGTGTACATGGCCTACACCTCACCTATGACATGCACATTTCAATACCAATTTTAAAGTGTTAACACACTCACCAGCATGTATCATCTGCCCTGCTGTCACACCAGAGGGACCTACATGAATATGACACAGTTTGTCAGTGGCCACAACTGTGGCATTGCTACTGTGAGTGTGCTAAACTACAGTAGAACAACAGGCATAGGTGTATGGATACTATTCAAAATATCAGTATTGCTCACAATAGGCAGCACAACTGCTAAACACAGTACACATCTCACATATGCATAATCTAACAAACAGGTAACAGTAGTCTACAGCTAGGGCATGTAACTGCACACTCCATGTCACCATGCTGGGTGGCTCCGGCCTCCATGATGATCCGTGTGATGTTGTTGCTGCTGTAGGCCAGGAGCCACCACACTTAGAAGCAGTTCCTCCACTCTGGTGAGGGGAGGATGTATGGCCACCCCACCACCTGTGGCAAGCTGTTGTCTATGGATATCAGACACACGCTGCCGGACATGTCTAATTAAATCACTGCAGTGATGGCGTACTTGCTTATATGTCTGGTTATGCATGCCTATGTCATTTACCCAACGAATAAGATCTTGCCACAGTGCAGTACGCTCATGCTGGTGCTGGCTGGCCCTGGAAAACAGCAGGGTATAGTGCTGAACCAGGCTGTGGTAGATTTCCTGTTCCTCTGTGGCTGTGTAGGAGGGATTCCTTTGATGAGCCATAAGCCTGTAAGACAAGTAAACGATATGTGTGAGCAAGTCATGTGGCACACTTAACATTATACAGTACAGATATCAGTTAACTGACATATATAGCATCTGTTCACCTGTCAGAGGATACACACATTCAATACCACATATCAGTGCTCAGCCTACAACTGGCTGACAATGCCTGCCACACTCCATATAACAAACCAGTATACACCAGTACTCGGCACACTGTTTGGGATCCAATGCACAGCCTCGCCATGGGGGTACATATCAAGGTAATGCATGAAGAAATATGTCATCCATTGCAATGAATGTGAAGTACAGTTACGGTATAACCAGTAACCCACTCTAGTCGTTGATGCCATACCCCTACCTAACATATGTGCACAGTTGTTAATATAGCTGACATACTGCTGTAACAGAGTATACATGTTGCTAAGTACACATGCAAACCCTGCAACACACATGTGATTGCGGACATGGTACAGGCATCATTACACACACATCAGACATTCATACAACACACAAATGTATGCTGACACAGATGAGCATTTCCTGTGTACCTTACAGTACTGTGTGCCCCTACTTACAGATACCTATGCCTGAGGTATGTAATCTGTGCAGACTACAGGAAACACACAAGACAGTGTTACCAGGGAATGCGAACATACACCATACTGTTCTGTTTAGGCCTACAGCTTCAGGTAGTACAACAGTTCAAATGTCAGCTGGATTCACCAGCAGTACCACTTACTGAGCATACATGTATTGCTTCAGCCTATGATGGGACACCACAGTCGTACACAAGGAACTACGTTACAACATATGCCATCCTACTATGTCTGCATCCTAATAACTGACACATCTTTCTCTGGCCTCACACCTAGGACACAAATGACCATGACAGAAACAACCTCACACTAAGCTATCACACCATTACAGACCTTGCACACATTCACTGTCACACTCATTCCATCTCACATAGCAGGTATTGCACTGAGTACATGTGTGTGTGCATTGTGTCATAGGTAGGTAATACGCTATTGGCCCTAGGGCCTACAGCAGCCTAGCCGTATATTACCCTGGCCTTTGACACACATGTAATTTGATTTCACTTGCTCCTGTCAACCGGATACACAGAGGTGATTCCCAGGCATGCTACCTATCCCTCAGACAATCGTCAGGGATATGTATGACATCTGCTACTGAGGAGCCTTGTTTGTTAATGCTGGGTGATTTACTCCAGAGTATGGTATATTTGACAATAGGAGCCTATCCCTCCAGCATGTGCTGTTTAGTGAGGTGGCGGTGATTAGGGACCTAGGCCGTGTAGCCCGGTGGGATTGTGAGGTGTTGACATGGTGGTTGTCTGACTGCTATGGGTGTGACATACCTCTGTATGTTCGGCAGAGGTAACCTCTGGGTGGCCGGTATGCAACGCACTATAGCTGTGGTTATGTCAGTCAGTCTGCATAGGGTATGTGTTTGAGGGCAGTATTACTCTTTGTGAGATATGTCTTTACCTTTCCACTTGCTGTAGTTGTCATGTGAGGTACATACCACATGGGGCATTGTGATGAGTACAGGGGAACACCGACCTATATTTCTGTACATGACACAATGTTTGTGATGACACGTACCATGTAGACAGATTACACGTCTAGTGTGGCACTGTGAATATCAAAGGGGAGGCTACTGTCCACCTGTGTCCCATGTTCCCTTCTGACACCTTCAGTGTTAGGCAGGCATCCACCTATCTGGTAGTTAGTGGGTAAAGTGTTTTGGAATGGGGTATGGCACTGCAGTATCAACACCGGTGTTCAGTCCATGTCTTGATCACCAGGCACCTGTTGCAATACGTCTGACCCCGTGTCTCCCTCTCTCACTATATATATATATATATATATATATATATATATATATATATATATATATATATATATATATCTATATATGTATATATCTATATATATCTATATATGTATATATCTATATATCTACATATCTATATATCTATATATATCCATATATGTGTGTATATATATATATATATATATATATATATATATATATATATATATATATATATATATATATATACATACATATATATATATATATATATATATATATATATATATATATATATATATATATATATATATATATATATATATATATATATGTATATATATATATATGTACACACACACACACACACACACACACACACACACACACACACACACATATATATATATATATATATATATATATATATATATATATATATATACATATATATACACACACATACTTGTAAACATCCATTGCTGTACATATACATGCACATATAGGCACATATGCTGCCCACCTTTCATGGTGGGAATATCAATTATGAAACAGTTGTGAGACATACAATTATGTAATAATATTGCACAGTGTTGTGCAGAATGCATTTCGCTGTCCTCAGGCCGTATAGCTGTAGCAGACCTCACTGGCTGTAACTCAGTCCCACAGCATTTAACCACCACATGGCATATACCCGCACTGCTTGCTGTTTTCAATGCAACACACTACAACCTACATAGATATGTGCACATAGCAACCTTCAACTACATATATATGTCCAGCCTTCACTAACAGTAGCAGTATGTCCCTTGCCCTATGCACATCTGCATATACATATAGATATGGACTGCTACCACATATGGAGGGTTCACAGTATGTAGAGTACCCTTCAGACACATCATTCGGATGCCAGCAAATACATCTCTGTTACATACCTTACCTTTGTATTTCTCACCTCTGCCTGTTGTACCTGTTGACGTGTTTTATTTTTCTTTTTTTTTTTTTTTTGGTTTGGTGTCTCCAACTGCCTCTGTTTGTTTGTCTGTCTGTCTGTCTGTCTGTGTCTGTCTGTCTGTCTCTCTTGCGCTCTCTCTCTCTCCAGTTGCTGCAATGATATGATTGCATGTGTGGACAGCAAGTACAGGCTGCTTTTGTAGGTATCTGCACATGTGCATGTGATGGCCTCTGCACCAATTGGTGCCCACCATTTAGTAATTGCATGCAGCCTGCTGTGAGGTAATTGCAGTTCTCACTGTGATTTCAGGACATTGCTATAAAATGATAGGTTAGGTAGGCGTACGCCTTTCAGTTTTGCAAGGCGGGGACCATGCTTGTTTGCAGTGGACACTGCTGTGTCAGTCAGAAGGTTGGTATATGTCTCATATCTGAAGCTGGGTTGTAGCCAGTGAAATGCATGTTGTACTGAAACCTGACTGTTGCTTCTTCCAGTACACTCTTCTCAGTGTGTAAGTTTACTCACACCTCCTAATGCTAATACTGGATACATGGGTGTATGTACTTTCTTTTGGAATTAGGGAATTAACTGGCATACAACAGTAGTTATTGCAATGTATTCCTATGGCTTTCCTATTTTCCCTTTACATTCACTCCTTGTAATGCATGTTATATTTTTTATTGCAATGTACTCCTATGGTTTTCCTATTTTCCCTTTACATTCACTCCTTGTAATGCATGTTATATTTCTTTCAGCACCAAGTTATTGCATATCTGCTGTGGCTTAGTGGTACATCATGCAGACTGGTGAGTCCAAGGTGTGGGGTTTGAGACTGACAAGGGTATTTTATTTTGCTGCTGAGAAGTACAAGGGCCTTGTCATACAGAGTGACTAAGGTACTTTTAAGCAGTTGTAAGTGGGTTTCCGTGGGTTGGAGCGATGCTTAGCGATGCTAAGCTAAGCTTAGCTTAGCTTATTTTATGTTAGCAATACTAAGCTAAGCTTGGCGTAGCTTATCATATCTTAGCAATGCTAAGCTAAGCGCACACATGCGCACACTGGTGCAAACACGCTTACTACTGTTTACAAGTGCTCACTCCCGCTAAGCCCCGTGCTCATTTCTTTGACAGAAAAGTAAATGGGAAGATAGGAATGTGGTGATAAAGGGTGCACAAAGAGGGGAAGACAGTAGGGAAACCAGCTTGGGATGTACACGATGGGTGTGGAGAAGGTCCATAGCTGCCCATTTCTTTACCAGAAACAGCTGTGCATATGCAATACATTAGGTGGGATATTTGAAACCTTCCACCCCTGAGAGAGGGGTGAGGACAACTAAGTATGTTGTACTACCAGTTATGAATATCAGGCACATGCACTGTTTGTGAACTGCTATACTGTCATTAGTACGTTACTCACTTCTGAACAGTTTGTGGTTTGTTTGTGTTGACATTAGCACAGTCTGCTCAGGACAACTGGGCATATTTCTATACTGTGTATGCCTACCTACACCCTTGGTTGTGCCTGACTACACGGGTATATAGTACCTTTGGGTAGGGGTGCAGAACTGCAGAGTGCATTATTTATTATTGTGTGATGTTTATCTTACTGAACATGCAGAGTTGCTGTGTACCTGTAAGTCTATGAAGGCTTGTAGTCTGTCTGAGTAGCTCCCGCCTGTGGACATATCCACATGGTAGACAGAGGTCAGCCTAGTATTCTTTGACTGTGCACCACAGCAGTCTTTTCAGCACCTGAACAATGGCATTGTCACAGGTGGTTGCTAGCAGTACATGGCTACATCCTTTGATATTTCTGTGTTGTACTTCTACATTATGGCATGCTTGTGGGATTCATTCTATAGCTATTTGCAGAGTGTGTAACAGCAGACAAGCTGATATGCCTGTGTGTTTCTGACTCTTCCAGGCCTCAGATACTCTCACTTATATATTTGAACAGCCTCAGGGAAAGGTACATATAACTGGGATACACCTGTCATATAGTTCAGACATTTTGCAGTTCAGACTTTGGGGGATTCAGAGCATATCTATTACTACACCTTTTCTGACGTGCAAGCGGTGTCTACTCTCACTTATTGGCATTTGTCATTAAGTGAGATTCAACACCTTTCTGCCTACTGTTAGTACATTTCACAAGGAGTCAGAGGGGCACAGCTAACATTTGTTTACAAATCAGGGTCATCACTGTAGAGCAGTCACTGTTGGGAGGTCTGGCCTGTGACCTATGCAAATATGCCAGTGTTTATCCTGCTCTGATAATGTGTGAGGTTTGTAAGTTGCTACTGTAACCTTATTCCCTACTAGCATGGCTGATTCTCTTTTCACAGTCATGTCATGCAATTCAACAATACCTGCTGGTTAAGGTCCACAGAACAAGATTTTTGTTATGCCATTCCTATTTTTCCTTTACATTCACTCATGGCAATGCATGATATATTGCTTTCAGCACTAAGTTATTGTATATCTGCTGTGGTGTAGTGATACTTCATGCAGACTGGTGAGTCCAAGTTCCCGAGTTCGAGACTGACAAGGGTATTTTATTTTGCTGCTGAGCAGTACAAGGGCCTTGTCATACAGAGTGACTAAGGCACTTTTAAGCAGTTGTAAGTGGGTTTGCACAGGTTTGCGTGATGCTTAGCAATCCTTAGCTAAGCGCACACAAGCTCACACCCGCGCACCCCTGCTAACTACTGCTTAAAAGTGCTTACTCCCACTAACCCCCGTGCTAATTTCTTTTAAAGAAAAGAAAATGGGGAGATAGGAAAGTGGTGAAAAAGGGGGCACAAAGAGGGAAAGACAGTAGGGAAACCAGCTCAGGATGTACAGGATGGGTGTAGGGAAGGTCCACAGCTGCTCATTTCTTTACCAGCATCAGCTGTGCATATGTTTGAAATTTGGTGTGAAATTTGAAACCTACCACCCCTGAGAGAGGGGTGAGGACAACAAAATATGTTGTACTGTCAATTAGAATTATCAGTTCACATGTCCAGTGGACATGTGTGCGAATTGGGCAGCTATGTATGGGGCGTAATTTTTTTGTGGGAACAGATTGCCCTTTTTTTAATTTTTTTTTCAGGTGAGAGTGGAATGTGAGGTTGAGGATGTAGGTATATTTGGGGAGGTAGGTTGGGGAGGTAAACAGACAAGACAAACAAGACGCATACAGGGGCGGAGTTTGACACATGGGGTGGGTGAACACAATTGACGGGGAAGGTTGTTTGGAAATCGCAAGCCCATGAGCCCACAGATGGTAACAGTGGAACTGAGATCCCTACCCATGGGCAGTCACCACTGCACCTTCACAGCCCCGAGGGTGGCTGTGCTGGGGGCTGATGGAAAACATTGACATCTGTGCAGTGACAGAGACCTGGTTCAAAGCTCCAGAGAGCACCCCTGCATTACTAGGCTTCAATTCATACCACACCTTTCGGCCACTTAACCCAGAAAGAAGCACTAAAGGCGGAGGCGTGTCCACATTCATTAAGGATATCCACACCTCCAGGCTAGTTGCACAGCATAATGCATCCGAGATTATCCAAGTGCAACTAACTCTGGGCAAGACCACAATCCAAATTGTAGCTTGCTAGAGACCCCCCACCATGCCCCAGGATTCACACTCCTCATTTCTTGATACACTGGAAAGTATTAGGGTACAACCCAACACCCTAATAATGGGCGATTTCAACTACCCCACCATTAACTGGGAAAACTACTCATGTACCAACTCTTTTGCTCAACGTTTTCTAGAATTCATAAATTCCAACGCCTTGGATCAACTTATTCACACCCCCACCAGGGCCAGCAATATCCTAGACCTGGTCATTACCAACATGGGAAACCAATGTTCCACACCAGAGGTCAATTCCTTGTTTGTCAGATCTGACCACAAGCTTATCAGCCTAGACATCCACATCCCACCCCCAGCCCCAATTAGGGAAATCATCGTAAAAAACTTCTCAAAAGCCAACTTCGCACTTCGTAAGACAGAAGTGGCAAACTTCATGACACCCATGCAGACGGACAATAGAGGTATGACTGCCGAATCCTACACAAATGCACTTTATAAGCACTTACACGAGTGCATGGATCATGCTATCCCTAATAGAACCAAGATGTCATCCTCCAAAAAAAGGAAGCCAATCTGGCGGTCCTCTGCCATAAACAAACTCTACAACAGAAGAAAGAAACTGTTGCAAAAAAGAGTAAAATCCCATGACTGGAGGAACTCACTGGTCAACCTCAGTAAGAAGCTGAGATCCCTTATAAAATCCACCAAAGCTAGTTATGAAAACAAAATTGCCACTGACTCTAAAGACAACCACAAAGCATTCTATAGCTATGTCAAGAATCTAAATGGGAACACTCAGATCTGCTCTGAGTTACAGCATAATGGCACTAAATATACAGAACCAACTGATATTGCCAACATCCTAGTAGATAGGTTCAGTGCTAACTTTACCCCCCTCTCACCCCCTAAAGGGCCCATCTCTATACCAGAAGAATGTAAAGTTCCTATAATCACGGCTGCACAGGTAAAAAACACACTCTCCAAAGCCAAGAACACAGCATCCATGGGACCTGACAATATCCCAGGCTGCGTTCTACATGAACTACAGAATGAACTGGCACCCTACCTAAGCACAATGTTCAATCATAGCCTCACCTCAGGCTTTGTACCCACTGAATGGCGCACCACGACAGTTATCCCACTCCACAAAGGGGGAGCCACAACAAACCCCGGGAACTACCGCCCCATTAGCCTGACGAGCCTGGTCTGCAAGGCCATGGAACGTATCATCATGGAACTCATAAACAAAGACATTGGAAATCTCCAAACTCTGGACCCTACTCAGTTTGGATTTGTAAAAGGCAGATCATGTCTCCTAAACCTGATTGACTTCTTTGAAGCAGTCACCAAAGCCATAGATGAGGGTAAAATGGTTCACACAGCTTATCTAGATCTCGCCAAGGCTTTCGACACCATCCCCCACTCTGGAATTATAGATAATCTCACTAAACTAGGTGTAAATCCCTATGCCACAAGATGGGTTGCCAACTGGCTCACAGACAGAACCCACACTGTGAAAGTAGCGGATTCCAAATCTGAAATCAGACCAGTGACAAGTGGAGTACCACAGGGTTCAGTCCTGAGTCCTCTCCTGTTTGGTATCTACTTCTCTGAAGTGCAGGCCAACACAGAAGGTCTTTGGCTAACAAAGTTTGCAGATGACTGCAAACTAGGAGCCATAATCGAAACTCCTAACGATGTGGACAAACTACAAAAGGGCCTCACTGAGACAGATACCTGGTGTCAAAGCCATGGCCTGAAGCTCAATGCCAAAAAGTGTATTGTCATCCCCTTTGGTAAAAACTCTGTACCCATGAACTACCACATAGCTGGTAGTCTACTTAATGCTGAAAATGTGATAAGAGACCTTGGGACACAGGTGGACAGTAGTCTCTCCTTTGATAATCACATCGCCACAGTGGTCAGGAAATCCTTCTACGTGGCTCATCTCATCACAAAGGATTCTCATCCAGAAAAAAAGAGGTCATTGTTCCCCTCTACTCATCACTCATTAGACCCATTATAGAGTACAATGCCCCTTTTGGTATGTACCTCACAAGACATCTACAACAACTGGAAAGACCACAGAAATACCCCACAAAGATGATTACTGGCCTCAAACAGATGCCCTATGCAGACCGTCTCAAAAAGCTACAGCTTTACTCCATCGCATATCGCCTACTCAGGGGCGATCTCTGGCTAACATACAAAGCTATGTCAAACCCAGAGCTATTGGACATGCTCCACTTAAAGAAATCCCAATCCCTCTGAGCTACACGCTCTAGGGACCTTAACCTTGTCACCACAATAAACAGAACATGCTGGAGGGATAGATTCCTGTCCCAGAGACTTCCCATACTCTGGAACAGACTAACTACATATGTCAAACAGAGCTCCTCATTTGCACTCTTCAAGAAAAATCTTGATGATTGGATGGGAAATGGGAAATTCACCCCGGAGATCACTTCTGTGGCTCTGCTCGACAGGGGCACAGGAAAATAATTTTCTTGGGTGGCGAAAGCCAGGGTACATTTTTTGGATAGGCTTGTATGGGCCCTACGGCCGATAGCCTAGTACCTACCTATGAACCTATGAACCTATGAGTAGGACAGGCAGGCTCACCCGAGAGATGCACCACTCTCACCTCAAGCTGGCGTAGGGGATCAGCAGCTGAACGCTGGATCTCCCTACGGACCACAGCCCAGACCCTTCAAAGGGTGACAGGTGGCCCTTCTCCACCCACGCTTGCACAGGGGGGATGAGCCCCATCCCCTGCAGTGCTTCCACCTGAAGGTGGCACAGGACCAACGGAGGAGGGAAGCCCCTGCTGGGCACCGGAGCTGCTAGTGCCAGTTGCACTTGCCAACTGAGGAGGGACAGGTGGGTCCGCTGGGACCGGCCTTCCTATACGTTCTGTGATTAGGTGTGTTTAATTACAACATAAACAACAGCATTCCAAATTAGTTGTAACAGCATGCAGTAATATTCCCATTAACCCAACACAACAAGGTTCCAACAGTTGAACAGCAAGCATAACACATGCATATATTGAACAACAGTGGATATTCCAATAGCATGCAGGGATGTTTGGTAGCAATAGGCCACCATGAACGTAGTGTTTGAACAGGGCACATGCATCAACATCAATGCAAATATTTATAAAATAATAGGACATATGTCCCAACAAATATTTATGGTTACACATACCCATTGAGGTGTGGAATTGCATGGTTTATGCACATACGGTAGGGTGTAGAAAAAAATCTCAGTTAACATCTTATAATGACCTTTTAGTCTACACTACATTCCCAGTGACTGCAAGTGTATATCCCCTACCTGTATTATTACACTTGCCACCATACATTAGGTTGTGCCATGGGTTTGGCTATTTCAATATATGCCTGACCTATATCTGACATACTAACTGTCCAGGTTGCAGATGTTACTGCTACATATTTCTTGTTTGCATTTATATTTCTTTATCTACATATCTGGGATGTTTTCACATGACATTTTCACTTTGATTTGTACAGAACCCTGCATTTCTTGACACACACTCACATTTCTGGTGAATAATTACATGCTACACGTGTGCCAGGTTTACTTATTCATGCCAGCCAGTAGCTGACTATTGTGGACTGTATATATGTTTCACAGCTACTAGCACTTCCATCACCCACTTTATATGGGACTGCATAACTCTGGGTTGCCAGCACATTTTCAAACAGTACTGTTTGTATAATGCAAAGGTACAACAACATTTCAGACTCTGTGACACAGACACACTCTGAATTTTAGACCTTTATTAATGACATTGCACACTTTTCCACAGGCTCACTCCTTTATTTGTTTTAACGGTGTTTATGGCAGACATGTTCAAGACATATTATACCTTTATTAGTAGGTTAGAGCAATCTTTTTTCAGGCTCACTCACTTATGTTATATGACTGCAGTGCCTGCAGGGATATTATTCCAGACATATGTTACCTTTCTTAATGGGTTACTACACTCTTTTTCTGCCTCTCTGATGTTTTTCTCTGACAGTACATGCAGAGGACTTATTCAGGCAATTCTATGGCTGTTTTATTGGACTACAACACTTTCTTTCATGCTCCCTCCCATATTTTATATAACAATACATGCAGAATAATCACTAACCTACCTGGTGGCGCAACCTTAGCAGCCTATCAGCATAGGCTTGCTGATTCACAGCACGGTCACCTGCAGCTGTAAAATAAATGAAGGGATATTGAGATATAGCTATCCATTATACATACTCCATTATCAATTCCTACATACTGCATTCCATGGCTACATACTCAGTTCTGGGGCATTCTGCATCCCACAGGCCTTCTGTATCCACTGGTTCAGGCGGTCCTGCTTTCGTCTCTTCAGGTCTGCATGGTGGTGACGGACCTGCTCACCAGTCTGAGGAACGCCTGTGGCACTGGTGAGGTCACAAGCTAACCGGTTCCAAGCCTCTGCCTTGTACTCCATCCCTTGGAACTGGCCCTGCAGGAGTCTTGTCTCATGATGGTGGACAAATTTGGACTCCTCGATGCCCCAGTGTTGCGCTCGGAAGCGTGAACCCTCTCCTGCACCTGCCATTCTGACTGCAAATGTGAGCTACAATCAGTTATGGCGAGTATTCCCGCCTATGGGGCTTAAATATGCCGCATTTCCCACACTTTTTTGTGATTGGCCATTTTGTAATATTCTTGGCTGACTGCAGACCTGCTTAGTAATGGTTAAACTACCATTCGTAAGTTTATGACGTTTTTGGCCTAAAGTTAAATGCCAAAAAATGCATAGTCATACCCTTCGGGAAAAACAAGGTTACCCCTAGCTACCAAATAGGTGGCAATCCACTGAGTACAGAAGAAGTTATCAGGGACCTGGGGACCCAGGTTGATAGTAGTCTGTCATTCGACACCCATGTAGCTAAAGTAGTTAGGAAGACCTTCTACATTGCCCACCTTATCATGAAGGGATTCTCATCTAGATCAAGGGAGGTCATAGTCTCCCTATACTCATCACTCATCAGACCAATGATTGAGTACAATGCCCCATTCGGAATGTATCTGACCCGACACTTGCAGCAGCTGGAGAGGCCACAAAGTTCCTCACCAAAAGGATAAAGGGTCTCAAACATCTGTCCTATGCTGCCCGACTGAAAGAACTCCAGCTCTATTCAGTCGCTTACCGCTTGCTCAGAGGTGACCTTTGCCTAACATACAAGGCCATGTCAAACCCAGATTTGATGAATATGCTTCACCTCAAAAATCTAGATCCGTCAGAGCCACAAGGGCGGGAGACTTAAACCTCGACACGGCTATTAATAGGACGTGCTGGAGGGATAGATTCATCACCCAAAGACTCCCTATGCTGTGGAATAAAATCCCGGTATATGTGAGGCAGAGCACCTCGCTGGCCTTGTTCAAGAGAAATCTTGACCAATGGATGGGAGATCGCAGATATACCCCAGGGATTACCTCAGTGTCACTGCTCAACAGAGGCACAGCAAAATAATGGGTATAGTTCCCCATACTAAAGGGGTGGCGTAAGCCACAAAACTATGGGCTAGGCTTGTAAATGCCCTCGGGCAGATAGCCTAGTATGAACCTATGAACCTATGAACCTATGAATGTTAATAGTGGCTGCTTCCTCTATGTTGTCATGGCTTAGTGGTTCTGTACTGTGATTATGATGCAAAGGGTCCTAGGTTTGAAGCTTTTCATTCTTTTATTTTAATACTGTCTAGACAGGCTAGGGGGTGTGGCTGCATTTAAGCAACTTAGCTCTACGTTGCTCCCCGGTGCCCTATGGTGCCCTGGTTGGCACGGCACGCATGTCCGCACAAACACATTGCACTGGGTAAAGTGCTTTTAAACTTTGGGCAACTCTATTGTGCTGGGTAAAGTGCTATTACACTATGGGCAACTCTGTTTAGCTGGGTGAAGCGCTATTAAACTATGGACAACTCTGTTTAGCTGGATAAAGCGCTATTAAACTATGGGCACCTCTGTTTAGATGGGTAAAGTGCTATTAAACTATGGGCACCTGTGTTTAGCTGTGTAAAACATTGCTTAACAACAGGCTATTATATATCTGGGTCCTTTAAAAATATATATTTTGTTCACTGATACATTGGCCATGTCACTGCTTTTAATAAAATTTTAATCATATATGTCTGGTATTATTTCAAATACTGATTTAAAACATAAATAAGAAGGGGAGTGGTGGGACTCGAACCGTGAATGCCTTCACTTTGTGCATACGCTCTACCATTATGCTATTGCTATTTGGGTTAATTTGCATAAATAGTTCTTATATGCTCTTCAATGTCACAATTGCTAACTGTGGTTAAGCAATGGGCACACCCACGCAAACAAGCGCAAATACGGGCAGCTATATCGTGGATTTAGAAAAAAATAAAATTAATATTTTACGTTTTATAACTGTGATGGGGGTTTACATTGTCAGGGAGTGTGGTGTTGGGTGCAAGTACATTTGAGCGAACTCGCTCTTGTCTGTTGACATTATGCTTTTTAAAACCTTGCAGGGGCGTGGACTTTTAGACTGCTCGGCAGTCGGACACGCCCCCTGCTTGCCTGCTCAGTCCGTGTAAGAGTTACGGATGAGTCAGTGTGCCCTCATGAATATTCATGGTACGCTGACGTCATACCGTTCAACTACAGCCTCCGAGTAAGACATATTAAGTCTTACACGGAGGTTTCGTGAATCCCGGGGAGATTCTTGTTGCAGTAAAGGATTTCAAATTTTAGCTGAGAAATTTTTTACACAAAGTTATGTGGGACTGTCATTTCTCATTGTTTGACAAATCAATGGTTATTTATTTCTTCATGAACATCCTTCTTGGTCTTCTATTTTGTCCTTAAACCTTTTCCTTCTGTTTTGCAGTTTTTTTATACTCATTTCACTTTCTGAAATATGCTTCTAAGAAATACTGATTTTTTTATATCTGTATTCAGAATTTCTTCTTTTAATCTCTGTGCTTAATGCTGATATTACATCTTTAACTCATGGTAATTACTCAATAAATGATCTTCAGAAAGTGATCTAACCATCTGACGTTTCTGTGCAACTTTTGTTACTTGGATGTTTTGATCTTGATTTTCTGAATATGGTAGCTGGGAGTATAGTAGAAAGGTGTCTCATATCTCAGCAAAAGAGCAATATGTGGCCATTCCATTGTTTATATGATAGCTTAGCATTTCAAGAAGTCTAAAACAAGCTTAAAAATGTAACTCAGTCAGGTATATGGATTACATTTTTAAATTTAATGAGGTGTTGACATGTTGGCTGAAATCGGGAAGTACACAATAAACTGGCACAATCAGAGCATTATTCATAAGATGCCATGACTGCAAACACCACATAAAAAATCCAGCTAATAGGTTCATAGGTTTATAGGTGTGTACTACACTAATGGCCCTCGAGCCTTTACAACCCTAGCCCCCAGAAGTGCCCTGACTTCGTGCCACCTGACGTTAGTTCCCAGTGCCTCTATCAAGTAGAGCCACTTGAGTGATCCCTGGAGTGAACTTTCTATTTCCCATCCACTCATCAAGATTTCTCTTGAAGAGGGCCAGTGAGGTGCTCTGCTTGACATGTATGGGAACTCTATTCCACAGCATGGGCAGTCTCTGGGTTATGAATGTGTCCCTCCAGCATGTTCTGTTGATTGTGGTAATGAGGTTGAGGTCTCTGGAGCATATGGTGTGGAGGGATAGGGATTTCTTTAGATGTAGCATTTCTAACAGAGCTGAGTCAGACATGGCTTTGTAAGTCAAGCAAAGATCACCTCAGTAGATGATATGAGACAGAAAATAGCTGGAGTTTTTTAAGTCTGTCCATGTAGGATATGTGTTTAAGGCCTAGGATCCTCTTCGTGAGGTACTTTTGTGGCCTTTCCAGCTGTTGCATGTGTCTAGTGAGGTACATGCTAAATGGAGCATTATACTCGATGACTGGCCTAATGAGGGAAGAGTAGAGAGAGATGATGACCTCTTTCTTCCTGGATAATAAATGCTTGGTAATGAGATATGCCACATAGAAAGACTTTCTGACCACAGTGGCAATGTGGTGGTTGAAGGAGAGGTTGCTGTCAACCTGTGTCCCCAGATCTCTTATAACACCTTCAGTGTTCAGTGGGCTCCCATCGATGTGGTAATTAGTGGGAACTGAGTTTTTCCTAAAGGGGATGATACCGCATAGTAACTCACAGCAAACTTGAGTATTGCCATGGACATTCTTGATATAACTATAGAAGGCTTTGTGGTTGTTTTTAGTATCTGCCGCAATTCTGCCTTCATAGCTGGCTTTAGAAGTTTTGATAAGGGATCTCAACTTTTTGTTGAGGCTAATAAAGGTGTTTTTCCAGTCTTGGGACTTCACCTTATTCTGCAACAGTTTCTTCCTTCTATTGTAGAGTTTATTATTGGCAGGGGACCACTAGATTGGCTTCCTTTTTTGGAGGAAAGCATCTTGGTTCTTTAGGGGTATGGCTAGTTCCATGCATTTATGTATGTGTTCGTACAGCACATTGGTGTATGATTCGGCAGTCATACATCTATTTTCCACTGACATGGGTGCAGTGAAGTTAGCCACCTCTGTTTTTAGGAGCCCAAAGTCAGCTTTGGAGGAGTTTTTCATGGTGGTTACCTTTGGAGGGGGTGTGGGTGAGATGTGGATTTCCATGGTGATTAGTTTTTTGTGGGATCTAACCAGGGAGGAGTTGACTATTGGTGTAGAGCCACCAAACATACACCACTGGAAAGCAGAGTCCTTGGACAAAAGGAAATACTTGAATAAATGGAAAAAACTTCTTTAATTAATGCACATTTATCAGGGTTAGCAGATTGACCTGTAATGAAGGCGACTTTCGAACAGAATGTGAAAATCTGTTGAAATACTTTTTAGAAAGGGGGTACCCTGAAGAGTGGATTTTTACTATTTAGGAAGAGGTTATGTCTAAATGAGGAGGGCATTTTTACCCTTTGTTGAGTAAAGGTCCACCAATTACCAGAGTACCTCCAACAGAAGACATGGGGATGAGGTTTGATAGAGCCTTTATTATGGAATATAATGGTGATTCGAAGATTTGTAGCGTTATTATTTTTAACGAATGGGGGAAATTTTTAGATTTTACAGTCCTTTCTTCTTTGAAGTCTAACAAACTCCAGATAACATACAAGAAGGGGAACAATATTAAAGAATTGCTAGAGAAAGGGAACTCAGGTGGGACAGGGGAAGCAACCACTAGAAGGACAGAGACCTTTAAATGTGGATCATGTTCCCAATGTGTCCGCATTCTGAATGAGGTGAGGGTTAATATTCCAAGCAGGAACAGATTACGGTTGATTCCTTTTATAATTGCAACACTACAGGGGTTATATATATTTCAGTATGTAATTCCTGTTGTGCATTCCATATTGGGAAGACAGAAAGAAGGTTAAGGAACCGTATCTATGAGCATCATAGGGATATTAGTATTAAGAAGGAAACCAATGCCCTATGCAAACACACTAAAAACTGTATTCAGGCAAAATTTCATTTTTTTGTTTTGGAAAAAGTCCCTATAAGTCTAAGAGGTGGGGCATGGGAAGCGAAACTGGAGTATAGAGAGCTTTTTTTGGCAAGTTAAACTAGAAGCCAATCGCTTCCCTGGCCTTAATAGACACATTAATATAGCCCCTGTCTTAAAACTAAGAGCTGCAAAACTCTAAGGGTGTTTGAAAGTTCCCAGCTTATAAGAACTGTTACTAGGTTACAGAGGTTGTCCACTAGAGGGGGCATGAGTGCAAGTGTTAAGAATGAACGTGTTTTTACACACTGTTTTTTACGTAAAGTTTTTTTTATTCGTATTGTAATGTATTTTAACTGTTTTATTAACATTTTATACATGAATTTTATGATTATATTGAAAATTAAGTTGGTATATTGCACAGGGTTGTTTATGTTACTTTTTTTTAACTTTGTATGTTAACTGAGTTTAATGAAGTATTTTGCTTGATTGGTTAGTGACAACCACAGGAAGTATAAAAGGCAGTGGGGAAGTTAATGTTCATTTAATCTGATGAAGTCTAAGTGTGACGTAAATGTTTCTGTGCTTGGCTGTGCATTAAGTAAAGAAGTTTTTTCCATTTATAAAAGTATTTCCCTTTGTCCAAGGACTCTGCTTTCTAGTGGTGTATGTTTGGTGGTTGCTAGTGAATTTCACACCATTTATTTCCTTCTTTTTTTGCTGCTTGGTATTGGTGTAGAGCAATGGTTGCCCATGTTAGTAATAACCAGGTCAAGGATGTTGCTTCCTCTAGTGGGGTAAAAAGGAGCTTGTCTAAGGCACTGGAATTGATGAATTCCAGGAAGCATTGGGCCAGTATATTGGTGCATAAGTAGTTTTCCCAGTTGATAGAGGGGTAGTTGAAGTCACATAGTATGAGAGTCTTGGGTTGTACCCTAATAGTTTCTAGGGTGCTTAGGAATGTGGCATGAGAATCTTGGGACATGGCTGGGGGCCTATAGCAGGCTGCAACCTGAATCGCCGTCTTACCCAGTGTTAGTTGTACCTCTCAGATGCATTATGCTGGGCTACTAGTCTGGAGGTATACATATCCTTTATGAATATGGAGGCACCGCCGCTTTTGGAGCTTCAGTCCATGTTCTTGGTCCGAAAGGTGTGGAATGAGTTATAGCCTGGTAGTACAGGGGTGCTTTCTGCTGCTTTAAACCAGGTGTCTGTTACAGCACAAATGTCGATGTTCACCATTTTGAGGAGTGCTTTGAGTAAGTGGATCTTGAGATTTAGACTTCTAGCATTATGCAGCATGACCCTCAGATTGCATTTATTTATAGCTATTATGGTGGTAATTTGGACTTTGGAGCATCACCTAAAAAAGGCACTATAGAGGTGGCAAGAGCCTTAGCCAGTATCCGGAAATCCAGGGGTGACAGATGCAGGCCATCTCTGGAAAAGCATCGAGGTCTGTCAATCATGTCACCCCAAGCAGACAAATACTGGATCCCCTTAGAATGACACCAGAAACTTAGCCAATTGTTAAAGTCAATAATTTTATGCTTGTACTGTGGTATAATTCTGGGTGATGGTAGGATGCTGCTCAGGGCTAGGGTCATACCTGCCTGGGCCACATAATCCTAGACCTCCTCCATGTCTCTTTTTATGTAGTTCAGGGAGGTGCATCACAGGTCATTCATACCCACATGGACAGATACAGAGTCATACTTTTACTTGTTGTGGAGTGACCTGAGTGCATGTGTTATGTGTCATATTCTGGCACCTGATAGACAGCTGACTGTTACCTTCTCCTTATTCAACCTAGTGAGTGGGACATCAGTGTGCCTCACTATCAAGTCATCTATGATTAGGGTATTGGGCAAGCTGTTTTGCCTTAGGGGGTTAGGCTGAGGGGCACACTGTGTAGATGAGCTATGTGTCTTGTGGTTTGTGCTGTGTTTTGGTGGTTGAGTGCATTTCTGCCTTGGAGGTTTCTGCTGTTTGGGTTAATTTCTATTGAGACCCTCCACGAAGGTGGGTGTGTGGTTTGTGTTTTTATGTGATAGCTGTGATGGTGTGTGTTCTGGATGGCTATGTGTTGCATGTGGTGTTGTGCAGGTGTTCACCTTCTCCTCTTGACTAGCTAAAGTCTTGGCTTTAGAGTGCATGGCTTCCAATTTGGATATATAATTGCATCTCTCACAAGTCTGAGTGTTGGGAGATAAGGGGAGAGGGTTGCCTGTGTACATGAGGCAGTTGCTACACTGCCTCAGAATGCCCAAGTTCAATCTAAACTTTTGGCGCAAAGTCCTGTTATTGTTGCATTCCTTCTGAAAACAGACAAGCAAAAATTATTTTGGGCACTATTCAGATGAAGATGCATTAGCACTTTCTGACTACAAAGAAGGATATATTAATTAGATTTTACAACACTATTTCATTATCAGGCTTATTTCTGTCGCAAGAATAAGCTAGAACCATCCGACACACAAAATATATCATTTTATGCACAGTTCATAATTATTTTTAAAAGCAATCTGTAACACAGAATTCAAAGAATTATGTTTCTGACAATTCATTCTACTATCTAGAAACCAGAATCCACAATCTGCAATCTATTCTGAGATAACTTGGGTACCTTACAGAAGTAGACATTTACTAAATCCGAATCACAGAATTTCAAAAATGAAGTACCGCATGCCCATATATACTTCACTTTGAATGTCTGAATAAATTACATTGATTCTTTTGTGCTTGAGTTAACGTATAAAAAGCATTACTAGGTGCAGAAAGAAATGCCATTTTGCAGAGCTGTGTACCCTTCCCCCTCAAATGTAGAGATGCATCTCTGCCCTCTAACTAAAATACATACAATCCAAGGTTGCACTGAGTAAACTGAATAATTGGTTTTGCAACAAAGTATTATTTTTATTGCAAGGTAGAATAACTTCAGAGTTAGTGATTAGTTACTGTGGTTATGGGTAACAAGCCTCATATTGGAGGATACAGTAGGGCATAGCCCATCTGTAGAGACTTCACAGTCCATTGCATAAATTGAAACAAACTATAGATTCAGTCACAGAAAGGAAAGACTAGGGTTGCTACGCTTATCACATATTCACACAATCATTACAGGGATGCAAACAAACTAAAAGTTGTGTATTATAGGTTCAAAGTTACACACACACACTTTTAGACCATGTAATGAATTCACAGGAATAAGACTTGCTATTTTAATGTTCAAAATATTATTTCTGGGTCTTACACAAACCTTATATGAATATATAATTCTTTTTGCAATATATAATGATGGGGCTGCTATTGTTGTAGGTAAAAGCAAAGTTAACACACTCTCACACAGATTATATGCATCTGTTTGAATTGAGATCACAGAGGTTCACTCTCCAATGTGTTGGTGCTTGTGTTTACTATGTGTTTCTGTCTGGTGTAAGATCATGGCAGAGCAAGTCATGTTGCACCCTTAAATGGGAGTCTCTCTTTTACCTAAGGTTTTTATGAATACAGAGCATATACAGGAAAGAAAGATACAGGGTCAGAGACACATGGAAAGGGGATATAGGAGAGATTGCTTTTCTGCAAAAAAAAAACATTTTAATGGTTTTCCTATAATGTGTGGTTCAGGAGGTAAGTTTTTGAGCAACCATGCTTTGAGTTCCTGTAGCAGATGTCACACACATGCCCACGCACATGTAGAAACAAAAAGCATCAAAACTGCAATTAGACACGTTATTAGTGGCTCTCATCCCCAAAAAAGTAGCATGACCAGATTCTAATAACATAGTAAGAATTCAGATTTGTACAGAGAATGATCAATATTTTCATAGTTTTAACAAGGTTTCTTTATAGGTTCATAGGTAGGTACTAGGCTATTGGCCCTAGGGCCTATATAAGTCTAGCCAAAAAGATACCCTGGCTTTCACCACTCAAGAAAATTATTTTCCTGTGCCCCTGTTGAGCAGAGGCACAGAGGTAATTCCCGGGGTGAATTTCGTATTTCCCATCCAATCATCAAGATGTTTTTGAAGAGTGCTAATGAGGAGCTTTGTTTGATATAAATAGGTAGTTTGTTTCAGAGTATGGGAAGTCTCTGGGACAGGAATCTATCCCTCCAGCATGTTCTGTTTATTGTGGTGACAAAGGTTAGGTCCCTAGAGCATGTAACTTGGAGGATTGGGATTTCTTTAAGTGGAGCATGTCCAACAGCTCTTGGTTTGACATAGCTTTGTATGTAAGGCAGAGATTGCCTCTGAGTAGGCAATATGCGACAGAGTAAAGCTGGAGTTTTTTGACATAGTATGCATAGGGCATCTGTTTGAGGCTGGTAATCCTCTTTGCGAGGTATTTCTGTGGCCTTTCCAGTTGTTGTAGATGTCTTGTGAGGTACATACCAAAAGGGGCATTGTACTCTATAATGAGTCTAATGAGTGATGAGTAGAGGGGAACAATGACCTCTTTTTTTCTGAATGAGAAACCTTTTGTGATGAGATGTGCCACATAGAAGGATTTCCTGACTACTGTGGCAATGTAAGTATCAAAGGAGAGACTACTGTCCACCTGTGTCCCAAGGTCTCTTATCACAGTTTCAGTGTTAAGTAGACTACCACCTATGTGGTAGCTCATGGGTACAGAGTTTTTTTTTACCAAAGGGGATGACAATGCACTTTTTGGCATTGAGCTTGAAGCCATGGCTTTGACATGGCTTTGTCCACATCGTTAGGAGTTTTGATTATGGCTCCTAGTTTGCAGTCATCTGCGAACTTCATTAGCCAAAGACTTTCTGTGTTAGTCTGTGCTTCAGAAGAGTAGATACCAAACAGGAGAGGACCCAGGACTGAACCCTGTGGTACTCCACTTGTCACTGGTCTGAAGTTGGATTTGGAGTCTGCTACTTTCACAGTGTGGGTTCTGTCAGTGAGCCAGTTTGCAACCCATCTTGTGACATAGGGATTTACACCTAGTTTAGTGATTTTATCTATAATTTCAGAGTGGTGAGATCTAGATAGGCTGTGTGAACCACCTTACCCTCTTCTATGGCTTTGGTGACTGCTTCAAAGAGGTCTATCAGATTTAGGAGATGTGATCTGCCTTTTACAAACCTGAACTGGGTGGGGTACAGAGTTTGGAGATTACCAATGTCTTTGTTTATAAGTTCCATGATGATACGTTCCATGACCTTGCAGACCAGGCTCGTTAGGCTAATGGGGTGGTAGTTCCTGGGGTCCATGGTGGTTCCCCCTTTATGGAGTGGGATAACCATCGCTATGCAGCATTCAGTGGGCACAAAGCCTGAGGTGAGGCTATGATTGAACATGGTGCTTAGGTGGGGTGCCAGTTCATTCTGTAGTCCATGTAGAACGCAGCCTGGGATGTTGTCACGTCCCATGGATGCTGTGTTCTTGGCTTTGGAGAGTGTGATTTTTACCTGTGTAGTTGTGATTACAAGAACTTTGCATTCTTCCGGTATAGAGATGGGCCCTTTAGGGGGTGAGAGGGGGTTAAAGTTAGCACTGAACCTATCTGCCAGGATATTGGCAATATCAGTTGGTTCTGCATATTTAGTGCCATTGTGCTGTAACTCAGAGCAGATCTGAGTGTTGCCATTGAGAGTCTTGACATAGCTATAGAATGCTTTGTGGTTGTCTTTAGAATCAGTGGCAATTTTGTTTTCGTAACTAGCTTTGGAGGATTTTATGAGGGATCCCAGCTTCTTACTGAGGCTGACCAGGGAGTTCCTCCAATCATGGGATTTTACTCTTTTTTGCAACAGTTTCTTTCTTCTGTTGTAAAATTTGTTTATGGCAGGGGACCACCAGATTGGCTTCCTTTTTTGGAGGATAGCATCTTGGTTCTCTTAGGGATAGCATGATCCATGCACTCATGTAAGTGGTTATAAAGTGCATTTGTGTAGGATTCAGCAGTCATACCTCTATTGTCTATCTGCATAGGCGTCATGAAGTTTTACATTCTGTCTTAAGAAGTGTGAAGTTGGCTTTGGAGACATTTTTTACAGTGGTTTCCCTAATTGGGGGCAGGATGTGGATGTCTAGGGTGATTAGCTTGTGGTCATCTGACCAATGAGGAATTGACCTCTGGTGTGGATCACCAGTCACTCATGTTGGTAATGACCAGGTCTAGGATAATGCTGCCCCTGGTGGGGGTGTGGATAAGTTGATCCAAGGCATTGGAATTTATGAATTCCAGAAAATGTTGAGCAAAAGAGTTGGTACATGAGTAGTTTTCTCAGTTAATGGTGGCATAGTTGAAATTGCCCATTATTAGGGTGTTGGGTTGTACCTTAATATTTACCAGTGTATCAAGAAATGAGGATTGGGAATCCTGGGGCATGGTGGGGGATCTGTAGCAAGTTACAATTTTGATTGCAGTCTTGCCCAGAGTTAGTTGCATTTGGATAATCTCGGATGCATTATGCTGGGCAACTAGCCTGGAGGTGTGGATATCCTTAATGAATATGGACACGCCTCTGCCTTTAGTGTTTCGGTTCAGGTTAGGTGGCCAAAAGGTGTGATATGAATTATAGCCCAGTAATGCAGGGGTGCTCTCTGGAGCCTTGAACCAGGTCTCTGTCACTGCACAGATGTCGATGTTCCCCATTTTAAGGAGTGCCTCGAGTGATTCCATTTTGAGGTTTAGACTTATAGCATTGAGTAGCATTACCATCAGATTTTGCTTGCTTGTACCTGTTATGCTGGTGAATTTGTCATTTGAACCTTGCCTAAACAAGGCACTATAGGGGTGGCAAGAGCCTTAGCCAGTATCCGGAATCCCAAAGGTGACAGGTGCAGGCCATCTCTGGCAAAGCATTGTGGTGTGTCGATCATGTCATCCCAGGCAGACAGATACTGGATCCCCTAAGAATGACACCAGAAGCTTAGTCAATTGTTGGTCAGTCACTTTGTCCTTGTACTGCGGTATCAATCTGGGTGATGGCAGGATGCTACTCAGGGCTAGGGTCATACCTGCCTGGGCTACAAGATCAGACTCCATGTCCCTTTTCGTGTAGTCCAGGGAGGTACATCTCAGGGCATTCACTCCAACTGAATAAAAATCATGAAAGCAACTTACAACGTTAAGTCACAAACCATCCAATACGTGCCACGGCTGTTTTATAACCTTGCGCTGTCGAAATAACCACAAAAAACACAAGGTAAATCCAAATAGAATTCAGTAACAAATCCAAAAATAAGGAATCCTGGTGGAATAGGACACTGAAGAATAACTCCAAACTGATGCGAACTGAACAAGTAAATCAATATCCTTTATTCCAAAGAAGAACAATGATACAAAAAAGGTAAATGCACTAAAATAACAAAAATCGTTCCAGTAAGGTTAAGCGCTTCATCAGAACCTTTTGAATAAAATAACAAAATCCTTTTAAAAGAAAAAAAGATACTTACTTATGTTGTAAGTCATTCACTCCAACATGGACAATGACAGAGTCATATTTGTACTTGTTGTGGAGTGACCTGAGTGTATGCATTATGTGGTGGATCCTGGCACCTGACAGGCAGCTGACAGTAACTTTCTCCTTGTTTAGCCTGGTGAGTGGAACATCAGTGTGCCTGACTATAGAGTCACCTATTACTAGAGTGTTGGGTACGTTGTTTTGCCTTATGGGCTGTGGTTGAGTGGCACACTGAGTTTGTGGGCTATGTGTCATTTGGGTTGTGTTGGGGGTGGAGGTTGCTTGTGTTTCTGTTTTGGAGGTCTCTATTGCTTGAGCAGATTTTTATTGAGAGCCTCCATGAATGTAGGTGTGTGTTTTGTGTTGCTATGTGTGTGTTTTGGTCGTGTAGGTTTTGAGGGACTATGTGATGAGTGTGGTGTGGTGCAAGTGTTTACCTTCTCCTCTTGACTGTCTAGTCCAGTCTTGGTTGAAGAGAGCTTTGCTTCCAGTTTGGCATTATAAGTGCATCTCTCACAGGTTGCAGTGTTGGGTGGTAGGAGGAGAGGGTTGTCTGTGTACATGAGGCAATTGCTGCATTGCCCCAAGATGCCCAGATTCATTGGGTAGACAGGAGAAAACACAGGGAGATGACCCTTAAACATGCCTGGATAGGTGCTTATTTATTAAGTACTAAAAACTGTTTTCCTCTAAACAAGTGAGGAAAGTTGAGTGCTGTAGTAATATATAGCTTATTTAGTGCTTACAACAAGTTCTGAACAAGCGCTGAGCACAAAGAAACAGATATGAGTGCTAAAACTAAAAAACTGTCTAGTTCTAAGAGAAAATTTGAAGAGTAGACTTTATGGCACCATGAATAGTTTAACCCTAGCTAAGTGGCGATGCATAAAGTGTATTTTGTTTTTTTTAATATAACAGTAGCAAATGAGCAAACTGATTTAAACAAATTAATTAACTAATAAAAAGCTAAAAGCTGAGCCCCGTTCCAGCAGTCTTCAATCAGACAAGCTCTAACTGCACACTCCTGCCACTAGTGCACAGGGGAACCTTCTCCAAAAAAGATGGTCTGGATTAGTGCTCAAGTTATACAAAGCTAGATTCAGCATGTCTGAATTTAGTCTATGCTACAGCAAACAAGGCACACCAATTTTAGAAAGAAACAGTTCAAATAAGCAGGCACAATAAGCCTTTAACCAGAAACTCTCAGCTCAGAAGGGCAGAATCTACCCTCTCCTCCCACAAGAGTGTAGACCACACCTTCATAATGTAAAATAACTGGCCAAAAGCCCAAGTGCTTAAACCAGAACTAATACACTTTTAGAATAATAGACACTAAGCCTTCACTCAGCAACTCCCAACTTAGAAGGATGTAAGGTACCTGTCCTGCTACAACAGTGCAGACCACAAACCTTCTTAATGAAAAACAACTGGTCTGAAGTCCAAGTGTTTCAACCAAAGGCTTAGAATAACAGTTACAATTTAATAAGGCTACTAACAAGCATTAATAAATGCAGCAGAATAAATGCAATAAAGTAGGAAGAAACACAAATACAGTAAAAGCAGATGAATAAAGTGCATTTTTGTATATATATATATATATATATATATATATATATATATATATATATATATAAAACAATAGAAAATGAGCAAACGGATTTAAACAAATTACCCAATTAACCAGTAAAAATGCTCACAACTGAGCCCTGTTCCAACAGTCTTCAATCAGACAAGTTCTAACTGCACACTCCTGCCACTAGGGTGCCGGGGAACTTTCTCCAAAAAGATGGCCTGGATTAGTGCTCAAGTTTTACAAACAAAGCTAGATTCAGCATGTTAACTCATTAACACCCGTATGGTGTGGAATGTCACAGCACTTGCAGCCTAATCATAGCATGCAGTCCTGAGCATTTTCTGAAAAATAAACTTGAAAAGCACAAGATAGATAAATGTAAATATTTTGTGAACAGTAAAAGCTGTCAAAACTGCACAAATATTAATTTATTATTTACAGAGATAACAGTCAGTGCATTCAAAGTCTTTTCCAAATATACTGTAATATATTATAATGCACACAAATCCCAAATTATATTTTTTCTAAACTCTAACAACTTTTCATATCTTGAAAACTATATATATATATATATATATATATATATATATATATATATATATATATATATATTGGTAGAACATAAGCTTTCAAATGACAATAAGAAATTCTTCTGAGTGCATGTTTGTTGAGATATTTACACAAATATGAAAACATAATTAATTGTATAATTAGTGATATAAGTAAGTCTGAATATTACTCAAGATGTGCAACTTACAGTGCGAATATTGTTGTTTTCCTCAGCAACATCTAGGTTTCACCTGATGTCAAGCAAGAATTTGTAAGTCACTACGTACATATGGTAATGTTTGTTTTTATAATCACTAACAAATAACTAGCTATGTCTTAGGTATAGTGTGAGATAAATGGACTTTAACAATAAATTTCTGGCATATCACATCATGACCCTCAATAATATCCAGGCTTCTTAGTTATAAAAATATGAACACAGATATGAAAATGTGAATAATAAGTAGCAAATAGTGATTAATTTCTCCACTGCAGCACATCCTAGACTAACAATCTTAGCGTCATTTTGTTAATAACTCCTTGCACTAATACTGCCTATCATTAACTAGTAAGTCGCTTAGTTAAAGAAGCCAGACCCAGAAAATGTCTGGATGCCATAAGGAGCTGTGGGTGTGAAGTGGAAGAACACAAAAAAGCAATTTAGGCTTGAATAAGTTATGCAGATACTCTTGTATAAAGAGGTCAGGAGCTGCACAAGTTCAAACCTGAGCAGGGGCAGTTCTGTTGGATTTCTAAGCACCTAGCAAGAAGTTACACTGATGTTTTTCTCCCCAACCAGAAGAACAAATGAAGATATTTTCAGGGACAAGACACCTTAGGCATTACATCTTAGCAAATAGACTTTTCTATTTTTTTTAGCTTATGTGCAAACTAATGATTGAGATTAACAAGGTTGCTTTGCCCATTATTGGGAGCTAGTCAACTTTTTGTATCTAAAGTCTGTGTTGATTTTTGGGCTTCAGAAGCATTATTTATAAATATATTTGATTAAGGACTGTAATTTAAAACATGGTATCAAGAGCTGAGTTAAAAGAAACTATTGGGACAGAAGATTCAATTGAAGTGTTATTGTTCTGCAGTAATGGATTTTCTATATTCTTCAGAAAGGAGCTTTGTAAGTCTTTGGAAGTGTTCCATTTACACATTTGTATCTGACTCATTTCTCCATCATAGATTTCTTGACGAAGTTAATGAAAGGCACAGATTTAACGCTGTAATAATAATTACAAAAAATAGAAAAACCTCATTGTCTTAGTCAGTGTGCTATAGGAACCTCTAAGGCTCAGCCTTGTGACATCATATTTTATATTATTTATTGCCAACATAATATTACCTTCTCAGCATCAAAATACTAATTGGATAAATGGAATCCAGACAAATGGCCTTTGTTTATTAGTAAAGGCCTGTCTGTCAAAAGGTGTGAGTGTTGCACAAAGCTGGCTCTTGCAATTAAGCTTGTGCATCATGTGTTTTGTCCTACCAAATGTTTGTTGTGTCACCAGAATGTTGGGCTGTTTTCAACCCAAACAGGGCCTAGTGTTATGATTCTAGAATTCATAGATGAAAGGTGTTGGTCAGAGCCCCCATCACAGATATCACAGGACATATACTAAGTTAATTTAATGCTTGATATGTACCACAAAGTTACAAAGTTATTAAGTCATTCACACCTCTAGCACTGGTTGTGCTGTTTGCTGTTTCACTCCTGTACAACTAGTTGTGTGGACTGACTTGTTTCATTCAAACCTACAGCATATAAAAAGCAGACCATGTGCAGTGCTTTTGTTATTGTTCAGGGAAACTAAATTGTGGTATTGAATGTGTGGTACTCAGTGTTGTGATTAACAGTTTAAATGTGAAAAAAAAAATAACTTTAATTCAAAAAGTAAGACAAAAAAGCTGCTTCACACATAGAGTTGAAAATAAACATTAAATGCAATAAAAATACTCTCTGTTCCAGACTATTGCTGTCCAGCCAGCTGGTAGTCAGGCATGTGACACCTGTATGAATGAATGAACAAGGATGACAGATCTGTACTAGGTAGAGGTGATATGATACCAGTGTTAGGCTATGTACTATCAGTAAAGTAATTCTGCTATTGACAGCCAGAAGATGCAAGTTACACTAAACAAAGTAAACTTTCTTGTATGCATCTCTTGAAAGTGGGAGTATCACTTTATCATTGTACAAGGCCAAATGGCTTCCTGTCACTCACAGGTATAATCTACTGGTGACATTTTTTACTTTAAATCAATGTCTCCAGGGCCAATGGCACTTTTCAGCCAGGACTCTAAAGCTGTGATCATGTACTAGATCCATAAAATACACCAATGTGTAACATTTGGCATTCAAAAATACAAAATAAAAGGCACAACAAAAGGCATTTTGCTGCCAACCTCATCACCTTTACTTTAAGATTGTGTAACAGTGCACAAATATGACACCACAAGACAGAAATACAGGAATCTCAATGAAGATTAAGATGCAATGTATTTCATAACATGTTTACATTGCCAATTTATAGAAACTGTAGAATGCACCTTTTGAAGTAGGTAGACTATATTATGTATTTATAAATATATTTTGCTTTAAACATGACTGTAAGTCATTGAACCAATTCCTTACTATACTTTGTATTCAATGCTTCACTCTGTATGACTTTTCACTATTAAAAAGATGTGCTAAAGACAGTTATTCAACATTTATAACAAAATATTTTATTAAGTTGCACATTTGATGTATGTATTTCAGATGTCTTCAGATCAGTTTTCCTTTTATCTGAGATGTTTCCAATTTATTCACTTGAGTTCTTAATTTCATCTGTGGAATCTCACTACATGAGCCGCTAGTTTAGCTAGTTTACCTTTAAGTAAGCTACTAAATGTAGAAAGTAAGGAGAACAAAACTTATTTTGTGGTCTTCATAGCTGATGTGAATGGACTAGGAATCTTTCCATTAGGTGGCTGGTTCTAGAGTTTGTTAGTGCACAGTGGTTTTGTAGCTACTTCAGGAAATTACTCTTGGGTGACCTCTGCATACCTCTTTGGACTTGTCTTTGAATACTGCATCCCTTCTGCAAGCATTACCATCACAAGTTCTGTTTCTTTCTTTCTCTTGGATAGCTTATTTGAGATATGTTCATTTTGAACAGATTTTCTTATTACTTCTAAGCATATTGCCATCAGCAGTTTTGAATAACAAATGACTCTGACTGGTCTTGTGTTTCAAAACAACTGATTCTGGTTGTTTCTCAACTTACCTCCTTCCTTGGACTAAGGTAGAAGGCAACTGAGTAAGACTGTTTCAGTTTCACCTGAGCTTGGTTTTGAATTTAAGGAGTCATCAACAAAATGGACTTATTTTTCTTGTTTTAATTTGCAACCTATAAATGGCTAACTGAGTAGGAAATCAAAACCTTAAAAAGGAATATTTCTGCATTCCAACAGTATTAAGTTAGAGTCCATGCGACCTTTACTTTTAACGTAGTAAGACTTTTACATTAAATTATTTTTTTATCTAAGCAATCCTCTCACCTTCTTTTAGACTATGCATATTTGAGACAAAAGATTTTATGCTGAAATTTTCATTGTTCCAAAAATCTGTCGAACTTCATGATTGTTAATTTTGCTGATTACAATGATTATGTGCTACAAGAACATCTGGAAATAATTTTTTGTTGAGATAGCTTTCAGTACACTGAATACACCTTTGCTCATAGTATATATTGACTTCACTACCTCTATAAACAGATAATAATGCAGATTAGATAAACAGATCTTTCATTTTCAAGATAAGTCTTACTTTATTGTCTACTTCCCTCTTAAATGATAAACAAATGAGTATATAAACAAACTGAAATAAATCTATGAATAAATAAAAGTTGCTTCGGGTATGCTTAAGTCATTTTAAGGAGTGCTTCCAAAACTGTATCAAAAATTGACTTTCTGGATAGAAGAGGAATGAAAGTCAGCAGGACTAAGACAGAATATATGTGTGTGAATGAGAGGGAGGATAGAGGAATGGTGAGGATGCAGGGAGTAGAGGTGGCGAAGGTGAATGAGTTTAAGTACTTGGGATCAACAGTTCAGAGTAATGGTGAGTGTGGAAGAGAGGTGAAGAAGAGAGTACAGGCAGGATGGAGTGGGTGGAGAAGAGTGTCAGGAGTGATTTGTGACAGACGAGTACCAGTAAGAGTGAAAGGGAAGGTCTACAAGAGGGTAGCGAGTCCAGCTATGTTATATGGGTTGGAGACAGTGGCATTGACAAAAAGGCAGGAGTCAGAGCTTGACGTGGCAGAGTTGAAGATGTTAAGATTTGCACTGGATGTGACAAGGATGGACAGAATTAGGAATAAGTATATTAGAGGGTCAGCCCAGGTTGGAAGGTTTGGAGACAAAGCCAGAGAGGTAAGATTACATTGGTTTGGACATGTGCTGAGGAGAGATGCAGAGTAAATTAGGAAAAAGATGCTAAGGATGAAGCTGCCAGGTAACAGGAAAAGAGGAAGGCCTAAGATAAGGTTTATGGATGTGGTGAGAGAGGACATGCAGGTGGTTGGTGTGACAAAGCAAGATGCAGAGGACAGGAAGAAATGGAAACAGTTGAAGAAGAAGAAGAAGAAGGTAAAACAAAATATTAAGCCTTCTTGTAAAAGAAATCATAGTTGCCTTAGTCTTGTTAAATTAAACATTAGTTGGTAAGATAGACAAATTACTTTGCTGAAAATGTGTATCAAAGGACATCAGTATTATCTGTGTATCAGCCTCCCTAAAAAATTAAAAGTTGCCTTGTAAACTTTTGACTTGTTACCTTTATTTTCACATGTGTATTTAGGATTTATTGTGGTTTAAAGTTATTCATGCATCTATTACATGGCTTCACTTTTGAAAGAAGAAGAGCTCTTTTCTTTTATTTAGAAGTACAAAGTAATTCATTGCATAGAGCTTAGCTTTTAAGTGGCGTTGTGTTGCACCCCTTAGCATGAGTGCTACACCTTTTATCACATGCAGTTCTGCTAATGCACCAGTTTCACTATTGTCCAAAATATCATGTGAAAGTAAACAAACTTGCTTGCAGTTTTTTTTTTTTAAATAAGTTTTTGAGAAATGTAGAAATGTATCCATATTTATTATGGCATTTCTGCTGCAAAAATTTAGGCAATGAACACAATGTTATGATACTTCAGCTAGAAAAAAAAGTACCACCAGTCTCTTACTTACATGCCTCTCATGTGGCATTGGTGGCATAAAAAGAAATAGTTACCTTGACCTAAAACAATATATTCTTGCTTTTTATGTCTTTCAGAAGTTAATATTTGTTTTGAGAACGTGACCTAAGTAGCAATGCTTTCCATTGCAAAATATATGTTTATCTAGGGAGCAAAATTAGTTTGTGGCTATCTTAAGGATACTTTTAGGTTCATAGGTTCATTGGTGTTTACTAGGCTAATGACCACAAGGGCCTTTTTAAGCCTAGTCATGCATCCCAAGCATTCATCTGGAGGTTGTAGGTTTCAAATAAAGTTTGTGATTTGATTGGTGCTCTGCAAAGAGTTTTTCATAGCTGCTAGATGTAATAATAATATTTACTGCTAATTATTTTTATGTTGTGACTTTCATAAATATGAAATTCTTCCTTATTTCCTCATTTGCACTTGGATTACATTATATATTGTTTAAAAAAAAACAGCAAAAATCTTTATTGAACCAGCTATGTAACATACATTGTGCAAACACCATGCATGGTGCATTTGATCACATCAGTTGTGGGTCTCTTCAACAGCTTTCTATGTTCCACTCATTCTAACTAATACAGAAGGTTGCCACCGAAACTGATGTTAACACGTATCAGGTTATGACTTCACAGCTCTTCCCTTTCTCCCTACTTATATCAGAATCTCATTCCTCGGTATTCTTATTAGTGAATAAGTGTGGGACTACTAACATTGAACCTACATTAGCTGTAGTCATGTAAGCTTCAGCCTTTTTTATTTTTTTATGCTCTACTGACAATGTCAAAAAGGTAGAGAACATGCTCTTTTAAAGCTAATGGGGTTTTCTTTATTGGTCTGAATGTACCCACAAAGAGATCAAATAAGAAGTCTTGCGCATTCAGAAGCCATGTAGCTGAAACACTGTTATGCCCTTAATGGTGTCATTTGCATTTATCACATGGGCCTCCACTGCAGGAGTTTTAAGGTATTACACAGTGAAGACTTTAGGTTGTTTTGGTTTTTGAAATGCTTCCACCATAAGAGAACTTCTACTGATGGTATCTTTCTACATCAACTACAGAGCACCACTGTTTTAGCACATACTTACAGCTACAACTTAATACAAGTTATTCTGCACCCCACAGGGAAGGGAAACAGGTAGGTGACATGATCAATAAGGTGGCTTATGGAGACAATGGATCTACTTAAGGTGCTCATCTGCACACTTGCTGAAAAATCCAAGTGCTTGAGCACCCACTAGCCTCATCTCTTGTTCCTGTATAGCTATCCCAAAACCAGAGTTTCTACACTACCTAGCTCTATGAGAATCTAAACCCTAAATCTAGAGCTTACATTTAATTCCCAACCAGACTCCTTAGTCCCTAAATCTTCACTACCTCTTCCTTAACCTCAAAGTACCTGAATGGGAGGGTTGGAGTTTTAAATTTAGGAAACAAACATAAATTCACCAATCACTACCTAACCCTAAAACTCTCCTCCTGCTCCCAAATTCTAACCTCTCTCCCAGTGATGTTTGCCTGTGCTCATGTTTGAGATTGTGCATGAGCAGCAGTCACTCCCCATCACAGTGAGCAGTAGCCTACCTGAACTACAAGACATCTGAGTTCCTCGCTTTGAAACAGTATGTAGCAGAACCTGAGATATTCATGAGACTGACATGCAAATTGTAAAGGAGTTTACCATGAGTGCATTGGCCTAGAAGAAGTTAGATAAATGCCTCTGTGGGTGGAGAGTTTTAAGTTGGTGACAGATCACAAACAAACAATTTCTTTAATCAACAACAGGGAATAGGATCTTTTTTAATATTGCCAATGTCTTCTGATGTTGCTTATGACATTCAGTCTAACCACTGATTCATTCAACAGTCAAACCTGTTGTTGTGGCAAACTCACCTTTCTTGGAATCCTTTGAAGGAAACAGGGAAAATAATGGGCACACATGAATGAGCATTGCATAACAGAGATCACAGGTGATGTACCTGAAACTTAACAGAAAATGAACTGCTTTAGAATAGCCATTTCAGCTGACATTCCGCTACGGAATGTTATTCATCACATCAGAGCAGGATGCCTGAGTCATGTGACTAAACACCTTCTATAGTTAATTTTCCAACCCAGACAAAATATAATGATTTGGACATGGTGGATGGGACAAATTTTTGATATCACAGCTGCAGTGAATGGATGGATGTTGTTTAGAGAATATACAAGGGACAAAAGGCTTAATAAAGCACTTGGACAGGATCCGAGCTTCATTTTGATGGTAAAAGATTTTGCTGGACATGAACAAGTTATATCACTGAAATCATGTTGTGAACTGAGGAGGGTACAGTTGAAGAAACCCTTAAATTTAACACCACTCTTTGGCTAGCCTTACAAAAAAAACTGTAAACTTTTGTGAGCATAATAAACAGAATTGTTAAGATATATGGGACTTTCATAAATTATTGAAATGTTTAATTTCCTTTTTTTCCACAAATATAAAGGTTGCCCTAAAATTAAACCCTGCTTTTGTCAGGTTTGAATTCCAAATGAGGTTTAGTGATAATGGAATGTATTTCAGTAACATGGAATTGTAGGAGCTGGCAAGTTTGACCTCAGATATTTTGCATTTACATTTCACTGTCTTCCCATCCTCAAGGAAATTGTCATGTCAAGTGGGCAGTACAAACTATAAATAAAATCCTTAAACAAGATGATCAGTTCCTGCAGTATTACTGGTTCCAGACTGGCTGAGCTCTTTGTTGGGAGAAAAATCTAAAACAACTCTTTTTGCTTTGGAAAACACTCCATGGCACAGGAGGCCAGTAAAAATCAGGTACAAGAGAACAACTGAAAAGAAGACTGAAACATAATTATAGCAGACACCATGGTTCAAGTCACCTATGAAATCTATATCTCAGTAACCATTTCCTTATCAGCTTGAATCAAGAGAAGTTCAGACCACATCTGCATGTGTAAATGTAGCATAATGAGGTCTTATCTTACTAATACTGAACAGGCAACATGTCTGCTCTCTCCATTTGCTAGAGGCACAGTATATGCACCCTCTAATAGCTTCCAGTATGACATGTTGAGCTACAGCTTGTCGAGGAACAAACTCACTGAGCATAACTGGTTGGGAGCAAGTTAAAATTCAAATTATTAACATGAGTATACATTATTAAGAATATTTGTCAAATTCTTTTATTCTTGCAATAGCTTCCATTTCTTGTATCCCAAATGAGCATTTAAAATCTATTAATAAACTAATATGTACATTCATATGGAGTAAAAAAACGTAAAGTCTAAATAATCTTCTTCAACCAAAGTTGAAAGCCAGTTTAATAGTTCTCAGCATTTCATTCTTTTAGTATTTCTAATCACTTTAAACCTTTCCCAGAAAATTTCTTTTTTGGATCTTGACACTTATAGTATGCTCTCTTTCACTTATTAACTCATCTTGACAAGACTATAAGTATTTTTGATAAACAATGATATTAGATCTCAACATGTACTGAAGATGTTAGGCCTTCTTAAAGAGTTCATGATATTTCACCCTGCTGAGAACCATTCTTATAACCTTTAATTCTGAGAGCCTTGAAAGTTACAAAGTGTTCCTATTTTAAAAGAAACTTTTCCATAACCTAATAAACTGACAAAAATTTGCTTCAGTATCAATTGTATTCAACCTTTGATCACTAAAACCCAAAATAATGTAACGAATTTCTGTTCATTAATGTGAAAAGGTAACTGTTTTAATTTATTTAATGTTTTTGCCTTGGATATCCTCAAAGGAAACTGTATTACTCTTGACATGAATGACAGGTCTGTGTAAAAGGCATACATACAGTTTCTCTGAGACACATTTGTCTTCCTTGTTAAATAAGGTAAACATTTGATCTGACTGGAAGTCAGTTTGGTCTCATATCAACAAAGAGTTGCCTTTCTCTAAAAGTATGCACAATAGCTTGTGCTTTTAATAATGACTACCTGACACCTTACAAATTGGATGCATTGAGTACAATTGATTCATCAGTATATGCAATTTGTAAAGGCAGATGTATAACAGATTTCTTTCACAGATCTTGGTCTTGTACATGTTTAGGTATCTGTGACTAGAAAACCTAAACAGAGCATAATTATAAATATTAATTGTGAATGATACAATTATCTTTTCATTGTCTGTGTCAAATATTCCTGCATTTGCATAGTGTATTTATGTCTTATCTCTTCTTTTGTTAAATTTTATTTTGCCAAACACTAGGCAAAACAGAAACTTCCCACTGAAGAAGTGACACCTCTTCATTAGATTCCCTTGCATCTTGGAAATGTTTACACAAAAATTCTATGGCTTATTGAAAATACTGATAGTGAGAGATGAATATAAAAATAGAACTAGTTTCTCTGAATAAAAACCCATTTATGGATTTTCTGCTGCTCCTTTGAGTGTCAGTACCTATATGCCAACTCATTATGCCCATGCATATATCCTTTTGCATCCCCTGTGCCAGAGGTGGTTATTAGCATTCCTCAAGTTATGAAATGACTGAGCATCAGCAATCGTTTACCTACAAAGTCACCTTTGTTAAAATGTGGACATTCTTTAAGTAAGATAGATTAATGTCTGGAAAATATTGATACAAAGCTATGTTGTACGACCCCATATGTTTTAGTTTGCTCTCATGTCTGGGCTATTTTAACTCTTTCTGTACTTAATTTATTCATTCATTTTGTACATAACTAATGATTGATAAAAACGAAAGCATTCAAACTGCTACTGCTCATATAGTCTGAGCAGCAATTGGGCAGAGAAAGCTTGACAAATAAACAACAGACTACTGACATGGGTGGAAAAAAACATTCACTCCATCTATAAAAAGTTAAAATATTGGAAGGAAGGGGCTACCACCAAACATTAGGATAAGTTGATAAAATGCGATAGTGATAAAGTGGTAGGTTATACCCCAGTAGGCAGGTGGTTGTTCTTAGAAAGAGTGGATTTAAGTTGCTCTTCATTGCTCATTCTAGCAGGAGAGCTGTGCTAGGTAATGCTTTAAATGTCTTTTAAATGACCAAAGAGCCACATGCTCTAGGGATCGATACCGCATCACAACGATAAATAGGACGTGCTGTCCAAGAGATTCCCCATGCTTTGGAACAGGATTCCAATCTACATTAGGCAGAGCTCCTCACTAACACTCTTCAAGAGAAACCTTGATGAGTGGATGGGAAACAGAAAATGTACCCCAGGGATCACTGCAGTGGCTCTGCTGGACAGAGGCACAGGGAACTAATCTAAGGGGGCAGCGAAAGCCAACACATTCTGGCTAGGCTTATAGATGCCCTTGGGCAGATAGCCTAGTAATTACCTATGAACCTATGAACCTAAGACTAAATATGTCATTGAGTTTGATAAGGATAGTATTCCATATTGCCAGAGCCTTAAAAGAAAATACCCTATTGCTTGATGAAGGGGAAAATGGTGTGAGCAGAATATTTGTGTAATAACTTTTATAGAATTGGATTAATTTATGAGAGTCTGAGGTTTGGTGATGTATGTAATAAAACAGAGAATTTGGAGGCAATTTGGATTACTAGACTGAGGAGCAATGAAGGACATGGGTTGAATGGGTTGAATGAGTGTATCCCTTTGAGACTTAGACTTAAAATGAGACCTTTATGTAGATGATTTTTTATATATGTTTAATTTGAATAAATGTTTTTATATATTTTTGTATTTTATTGTCATGTGACTGTGTATCATGTGATGTTCTTGGGTGTATAAATGTGTGTTTCAATAGTCGTTGAGTACACCTGATGAAGCTTAAATGTGAAAGCGCTTGTGTTTTTTGCACTCAGTAAAGGCCTTATTTTGGATTTTACAGCCGTCTGCGTCTCTTTGTGGCTATTTTTCATTATTCATTTCTTTGGAGACGTTTTGTGGGGGCTACTCCATTTGGCAGTTTGTTTTTGGATTGTTGGCATTTTATTATTTTGACCTCACTCAGATGGCTGAAGAGATCATTCAGCTGGATTAATCTTTTCTTGCTCGTAAGTCTGATTCACGTAGCAAGAAGTTGCAACATTATCTTACAGGCATTGGTGAAATCAACAATCCACTGGTGAACTGCACAGCTGTTGAAGTGGACAACGTTAATAATGATGTGTTTGATGTTATAGCCTTAAAGACTCAACTCTTTGGCCTTGAGAAAGAACTTTATAAATTAAAAAGAAGCCAGTTTCAGAAATATCACCTCAAGGTATGTTTAGCTGTACAAATCATACCTCGAGGGTTACGTGTTCTTAAGATGCCCTCGTTTCATAACGGGGATAATATTTTGCTTAAGGAATGGCAGAAGATTAATTTGCAAGTGAGTTTTGGTTACTTGCATTTATTGATTTCAGCAGCAGAAAGGGAAATGACTGCTTCTATTGACTCGATTAACAACATGTATACAGAGTTACGTAAGAATTATTCGATGGAGGTTCTTGATTTTTATATTGAGGACATTCTTAATTCTCTTACCTTATATGAGAATAAATTGCAGAAGGTCAAGATAGGGAAGATTATAAGGGACAGATCTGATTTTCAGACCGGGCATATCTTCACCTGGCCGAGAGAGGAGCGTATGCATGGGGGCACAGATGCAGTGAACACCATGACGACAGCGGAAGTAGTAACAAGCGCTCATCAGAGCGTGGATGTACCGAAAGATGTGCACATTGAAGAGACTGTGGATGAGAACATACAAGTTGGTGTTTTGAACTCTGAAACACGTCCCGTTGACTTGGGAGCCAGGAGAAAAGTGGTTGTTACAACAGCGCAAGTGCATTGAAAGAGATCTGATACAGGAGAAGATATCAATTCTGGTGATTTTTTATGACGCCACAACATCGAGTTCCCCTTACCTATGAAAGTGAATACTTTCAAGTCGAATCGAGAACACTCGAGAGGGAGAAGTTTAACGCGAGGGAAAAGGAAATGGGACCATACATCAGGGAACCAGATAAGTATAAAGAAAGCGTTCTCCAACATCAAGAGGAACTAGTTTTGAATTTATCTAATGTTGAATTGAATAGACATCAGCTAGCTGTTTTGGGAAAAGGACTTTCATTTATTCCCACTAGTCGTTCATGTTATGCAGATGTTATTTTGGACATAAAAACTTTTACTAGAAATTTGACTTTAAAGTTGTTATACAAAGATAATAATAATAATAGTGTTCAAAGAGTTCAAAATATTTTTTCTAAACCAAGTTCTTTTATTCCGAACAATCATATGCTTGTTAATGCATTTGAGAAATTATGCATACGTGATATTTATGATACATGTGTGGGCCATGGTTCTGATTTTATGAGAGATAGATATTCTAATTTGTCGCGACATGAAAAATGTGCTCTGAAAGTGCTTGAGAATGATAGTCGACTTACTATCAGACCAGCAGACAAAGGTGGCCTGATAGTGGTTTTAGATAGAAGTTGGTATGAAGCCCATATGTTTGACAGTCTGTGTGATAGTTCCTTTTATGAGGAATTGGATGCAGAACAGATTTTTGCTCATATATCAGATGTGCATGTTGTTTTGAAAGGTTTATTAGAAGAGCAGTTGATTGATGATAAGCTACTGGATTATTTTATAGTAGATAAGCCCACAATACCAATATTACAGGGACTACCAAAGGTGCATAAGTCAATTAGTAATCCGCCTATGAGACCAATTGTCTCTAGTAGAGGTTGGTGCACGGAATCTATCTCTATTTTCATAGAAAAACATCTGAGACCAGCCTTGAACAATAGAGAGCATGTTCTTAGGGACACTGAGCATTTTTTGAAGGATTTATATGGTTTCTTTTCTACATAGAATGATTCTATGGCGTTTTTCGTCACTCTTGATGTAGTCTCTCTCTTTACAGTGATTCCGAATACAGCGGGGCTGGCAGCTGTACAAGAGTTTTTGAAGAATTTTACGCAGTACACTGCTGATACTATTATTTTGCTACTTCGACTTTTAGAATTGGTGTTAGAACATAATTTATTTTTGTTTGGTGGTCATGTGTATAGACAATGCAATGGCGTAGCTATGGGCACTTTTGTGCCAATAGCTACGCCAATGCTATCATGGCCAGTTGGGAAGAAGAGTACATCTTTAAAGGTCCCTTCAGTCATCTTATCTCATTTTATCGGAGATTTGTGGATGACGTTTTTATTTTGTGGGAAGGGAATAATGAACAGTTTTCTGATTTTATGATTTATGTTAATAATACTACTCCTTTCTTGCATTTTACACATAGGATGTCAGGTGAGAGTATGGATTTTTTAGATGTAGTTGTGATTAGAGATCATGAAGGAAAGATGTATACAAAGCAATACAGGAAGGATTGTCATGTTAATCATCTCTTACATCGCAGTAGTGCACATCCACCGCATATATTTAAGAACATTGTTACGAATCAAGTAATGAGAGCATCTAGGTTGAATGTTAGAGAGGAAGATTTTAATTTTGAATTGAATAGGGTCTTGATGTTTTTAAAGGACAGAGGATATAATGAAAGATGTTTCACAGAGCATGTACCAAGTGTGGTAGAGAAGAGAGGTAAGCAGGCTAAACTGTTCTTCTCTAGGAAGATAGATTCCTCTGGTGAAGTTATGATGAGATCCACTCATACTAACTTGAAAATTTCTTTGAAGTATACTGCGGATGTAAGTAAGTATATTGATATTATTAAAAAGCATTGGCAAATCCTGATGACAGATAATGAAATTGCGAGATTTGTCGATTCTGTTCCTAGGTTTAGTTTTAGAAATGACAAATCATTTAAGAGGAGGTTATGTTACCCTAAGGAGGCTAGGACAGATATTGGCTATAGTGGTACTAGACCCTGTGGGCGATGTAATTGGTGTGGGTATATTGATAGCAATAAGGTATTTCATCATCCTGATCAGGACAGAGATTACCTTTTTAGGGTTTCTGCCACTTGTGAAAGTCAACATGTGGTTTATCTTGCTTGCTGTTGTATCTGTGCAAAGTTCTACGTTGGCAAGACAGATAGGTACCTCAAGGACCAGATTAGGGAACATTCATATAATATCAGAAAGGGCAATAAGACCAATGCATTAGCTAAGCATGTCCTAAGTACAGACACTTCTCATGTTTTTAGGTTTAGGGTGATTGGATTAATTTATGAGAGTCTGAGGTTTGGTGATGTATGTAATAAAACAGAGAATTTGGAGGCAATTTGGATTACTAGACTGAGGAGCAATGAAGGACATGGGTTGAATGAGTGTATCCCTTTGAGACCTAGTCTTAAAATGAGACCTTTACGTAGATGATTTTTTTATATATGTTTAATTTGAATAAATGTTTTTATATATTTTTGTATTTTATTGTCATGTGACTGTGTATCATGTGATGTTCTTGGGTGTATAAAGGTGTGTTTCAGTAGTGCTTGAGTACACCTGATGAAGCTTAAATGTGAAAGCTCTTGTGTTTTTTGCACTCAGTAAAGGCCTTATTTTGGATTTTACAGCCGTCTGCGTCTCTTTGTGGCTATTTTTCATTATTCATTTCTTTGGAGACGTTTTGTGGGGGCTACTCCATTTGGCAGTTTGTTTTTGGATTTATTTTATCCAGTCTTGTTTTTGTCTTATTCCTTGTAAGTGGCCCAGGCTTTGTTTTTTAATTTTATCAATTGTCTCATATGGGTGCTTAGTCAGTGGTTATTGGTGCTTGAGAAGCCAGGTTTAGGTAGGGTAATATATGCCATAAGAGGGAGGAATATTTCAGAAAGGTAGACCATACTTACAGTTTTAATGAGCCAGACTTGTTGACTAGTCTTTATTGGGTTATTTAAAGTAAAAGACCAGATTTCCTATTAGACAATGTCCTAATCAATGTAGATCTGTGAGTTTTTTAAGCTGAGTAGCATGTGAGGACTTTGTAGTGGTTATTTAGAAGTGGATTTTTGAATTATTGGAAATGTAAAAGGATTGACCAAATTAATAAGACTCAAGTCTAGTATTGTATGGCTAGCTGATTTATTGAGCTCCATGACAAACTATTAACTCATTTGTTATCACCTCACACATCTGTGGTTTTGAAATGAGTTAAAGATTCCAAATATGAAAAGTATTCAGAATTAAAAATACAGACACATTTTTTATGGATATACATCCCCTGCTCTCCTTGTGTACCTCTACTTATTAAACCAACTTTCAGGTTGCACCATCGTGGAGACAGGGGAACCCCAGTACGTAGGTAATTCAGTCTTCTGTGGAAAATCTGGGCAGTTGCACCCTAGTGATTCCACAATGGAGTGTGTTTTGTGGACAATCCTGGCTTCCATTTTGTAGTTATGCTGATGGGGCATGTGACACTTTGCTGAGGGTCATAACTTAGAAGGTATGCACTCAGGGTGATAGAGTTTTATTGGATGGAGATATGCTAGTATCATCCAGAACAGTAGAAATTTTAACCTTAATACTTGAGCATATGGTATGCAGTGAATTTTCAATTGTTTGGGTTGATGCTATGGGAGGCAGCAACTGGCCACATTAATTTTTAAGTGGTTACAAAATAGTGCATTGACTTATAATTTTCTTAACACCTGTACTTTCCGTTTACTACACCTTTTTTTGTCAAAATATTCTTCATACTGAGTGGCAAAATGATGTGCCTTGTCTGGTCTGTATTTCATTTTTATGTTGCGCTTCTGTATGTTAAGTAATATCTTCTACAGTTTCAGCAGTGCCTTTCACAAAGATCTTTGACTGTACTGTACAGGGTCTGTGTCCATTTCCAACAAAGACTTATGGAATTTCTCATATCCATATATTATTGTTAACAACTCCTTTTATGTTTGAAAAGATTACTTTTGTGCATCTGAAAGTCACCATAACCCAAAAGCAACTGGTCCTTTCCCTTGTAGGAGCACAGTTCCTGTACCATACTTAATGGCATCTGCTTGCAACACAAATGGCTTATGCACATTGTAGCATTATCACAGCGGTGCTTGTATAGCCAATTTCTTGAACATTTCAACATGCTTCTTTTGATTATAGCTCCATTTCCAGGCTACATATTGTTCTAATAGCTTTCTTATACTCTTAGTTATCTCACAGCCATTGCATACATACTTTGCAAATACTGCATCATTCCTAGGAGCGCCTCTGATGCTTGCTTGCTTGTAGTCTGGATTTAACATTTGCACAGTTGGTTTGAATTCTTCTTTATCAGTTTTCAGTCTCTTTTATATGTGAATATAACCTATGTACTTCAGTTTTGTCCCTCTTAGTTTAGATTTGATCCTATTTAACTTGAAATTATGTCTTAATTTATTTAGCAGCTGTATCGGTCTCTTGTTGTGCTTTTCATGTGTTGACTCCAGAATAATAAATCATTCAGTTAATTCTACAGCATCTTTCAGCTACCTGGCCTTTGACCATCATGTTTGTATGGTAGTAAGGAAATCATTCTATGTTGCTCAACTTATAAGCAAGGGTATGGTATCTAGGTTGTATGCAGTTATGGTGTAGTCGGCCTTATCAGACCCAATGAAGTACAGCTTTCCCTTTGGTATGTCCCTGAAAAGGCACATGCAATAAACAGAATATCCACAGAGATCCCTAACAAGGACACAGGGTGCAAACAACTAGGCAGATTGCCTGAAAGCCCTACTCTGTACTTGCTCTCTACAGTCTGTTGAGGGCTGATCAATGCCTGGCATACAAGATATCTTTGCATTTCATTGTGATGGACCTTCTACATATCTGTAAAACAAACATCATGATTATCATATCAAGGAACTTGAACCTTGTTTTGTGACATTAATAGGACATGTTGCCATGCATGTAAAGCAGAGTGTTTCCCTATCCCTATTCAAGTAGAACTTGAACCAGTGGATGGGGAATCGAAATTCACCCTTAGTCTGGCACCAATATTCTCACTGGACAGAGGCAACCTGTGAATTTTAGACCACCCAAGCATTTGTGTACATATACCTTTTAAAATAATGTTAAGGCCACTAAAACCTCTCAGATATATTTGGGATGCATGGCTGGGTTTAACAAGGCCCATGTGGTCATTAGCATAGTTTTCCCCAATGAACCTATAATGAAATACCAAACAGTAGACTAAAGAATCCATATCTTCCTACTAGCATAGTAAATGTATACAATTTGATACTTTACTCATCTAGGTTTACCTACCAAAAACTCTGGTTGACATTTACTGTTGAAAAAGAAAAGTCTGGCGCTGCTGAGACTTCTTCTCCAGCTGTAAACAATGGGCGATGCTCTCTTTTAATCTCTTTATTCAGATGTTATGGATCACTCCAACTGTTCCATTACTATTCAGCTGTTCTGTTCTTGTTAATGATACATATGTATGGTTTCTATTCACCTTACTTTCTGCTTTGTTCTATTTTTTGAGATATAGTGGCCCTTTTCATGGAACATGTATCCCTGGCAGAGCATCAGGTTTTATTTATATATCGTCTTCTCCTGGCAAGCATCTTAGCCTGTAAGTAAATTAGTATAATCATGATGGATCATTGTTATTACTCTGTATGTAATTTGACATCTCTTTCTCTGACTGTGTGACTGTTCCTTCACACATTCCTGTTTTGCTTTCATATTATGAATTTCATGTACCTTTTTTTACATTTTCACAAGGCAAGCAACTTCTATTTGGAGAATTAGCTGCTGTAATTGGAAACAAGATTTTACACTTATTTTTATAGTCACTTTATTAGTCTGTGACCCAAAGCTTTACCTGATGCTCTGAGTATATATAGACCATGTGCACGCAGTTATCTTTTTTTGCATTTTGGACTCAGTGCTTCTAAAATATCTTCACTCATGACATTGCACTCTGCATCCATGTCAAGGTTAAATTCAGCAGTTTATGAATTCTTAGCATTTCTTACCAATAATCTGACTTGCACTGAGCATTTCTAATCCATTTTTAGCCTTCAGTGAGTCTTTAAAGTGCACAATCACATAGGTTCATAGGTGTGTACTAGGCTAATGACCCTGGAGCCTTTACAAGCCTAGCCCATAGGATTACCCTGGCATCGTGCCACCCGACCTTAGTTCCCAGTGCCTCTGTCAAGTAGAGCCACTGGAGTGATCCCCGGGGTGAATTTTCTATTTCCCATCTACTCATCAATATTTCTCCCTGCTTAATTTCCTAACTAATTTTATGTTATTCTACATAAATAAATTCAGCCATACATTTGTCTATATTCAAGTGTTTAAAGTCTTGTTCTATTTGATACTATGCATGTATTTTTGTTTTTACATTTTTATCCTGTAAATGTGTTAACACTCATTTTTTTGTCAATTTTGTTTATAATTTCTGTTACTTCTTGTGATAATTTGTATGTAAGCTTAGACTGGAGCTTTTCTCCCCAGGCCTCCGCTGAAAATGGGCACTCTCCCAGTCGGACCATCCTGGTAAACAAATGTAAAATAAAAAAAAATAAAATAAATAGTGACCACTTTCGTCTTGTACAATTCCAAAACATCATCAGACAGTGCCATTACTAACTGCCCCGTTTAAATAACATTAAACACATGATCAATGACATCAGCCTCATAAATATTCATAAATTGCATCATAAATGAACCACCCCCTGCAAAGTGCTTAAAGAATGCAATAAACCATAATTTAAGACAAATAATTTAATATAGAACGTTTAGAAATGTAACAGTTTTCCTAAAACCTTTTATGAAACATATAAAACTATAAATAAGATTCACACTTATGCTTATATAAATTTTAAATGCATTAATCTCGTATAATCAGATCTGCTCTGAGTTACAGCACAATGTCACTAAATATACAGAACCAACTGATATTGCCAACATCCTGGCAGCTAGGTTCAGTACTAACTTTACCTCTCTCTCACCCCCTAAAGGGCCCATCTCTATACCGGAAGAATGCAAAGTTCCTGTAATCATGGCTGCACAGGCAAAAACCACACTCTCCAAAGCCAAGAACACAGCATCCATGGGACCTGACAACATCCCAGGCTGCGTTCCACACGAACTACAGAACGAACTGGCACCCCACCTAAGTACCATGTTCAGTCATAGCCTCACCTGAGGCTTTGTGACCACTGAATGGAGCTAGCATGGACCCTGAGAACTACCACCACATTAGCCTGATGAGCCTGGTCTGCAAGGCCATGGAACGTATCATCATGGAACTTATTAACAAAGACATTGGTAATCTCCAAACTCTGGACCCCACCCAGTTCAGGTTTGTAAAAGGCAGATCATGCCTCCTAAACTTGATAGACTTCCTTGAAGCAGTCACCAAAGCCGTAGACGAGGGGTTCTCACAGCCTATCTAGATCTCACCAAGGCTTTCGACACCATCCCCCACTCTGGAATTATAGATAAACTCACTAAACTAGGCATAAATCGCTATGTCACAAGATGGGTTGCCAACTGGTTCACTGACAGAACCCACACTGTGAAAGTAGCAGCCACCAAATCCAACTTCAGACCAGTGACAAGTGGAGTACCACAGGGTTCAGTCCTGGGTCCTCTCCTATTTTGTATCTACTTCTCTGAAGTACAGGCTAACATAGAAGGTCTTTGGCTAACGAAGTTCGCAGATGACTGCAAACTAGGAGCCATAATCAAAACTCCTAATGATGTGGACATCCTACAAATGGGCCTCACTGAGACAGATGCCTGGTGTCAAAGCCATGGCCTCAAGCTCAGTATTAAAAAGTGCATTGTCATCCCCTTTGATAAAAACTCTGTACCCATGAACTACCACATAGGCGGTAGTCTACTTAAGACTGAAAGTATGATAACAGACCTTGGGACACAGTTGGACAGCAGTCTCTCTTTTGACAATCACATTGCCACAATAGTCAGGAAATCCTTCTAAGTGGCAAACCTCATCATAAAAGGTTTCTCATACAGGAAAAACAACATTATTGTTAATAGTGCATTACAGCATCTGGTAAGTTAAGTGCCACAACACATCTTACCCCACAGGAGCCTTAGTATTTGAGACGTTTTCTTTTCTTTTTTCTTTTATTTATTTATTTATTTAACATTTGTTTACCAGGATATTTGACTGGTCAACAGGTATCTGTTTTCAGTGGAGTCCTGGGGAAAAAAGCTCCACAAAGTTACAGAGTGAATAAGTAAAAAGTAGTTAAAGTTTAACAACAGTTTAAAAAACATGTTCAAATAAGGCTAACAGTTAAGCAAAAGGAAGGTTGTAGTAGAAGTATCTGATCACAGTACATTTGTATAGTGAGTGTAAGTACAGTATATATATATATATATATATATATATATATATATATATATATATATACAGTTGACATCATAGTAATAAATTTAATATATATTTACACTATGTACAATGTGCCTAGGTATAGCATAAAGTCAGTGAAATAGTGTTCATCAGTCAGCAATGAATAATAGCCTAGGAGTGGGGTGGATTCAGGGAGAGTCATTATAGTTACATATATGGTTTTCATAAAGGTGTGATTTAAGTTTTTTTTTGAATGTGGTAGTGTGTTTTTTGTAGCCTGAGGTCTGGGGGTAGGGGGTTCCATGTTTTTGCAACTTCATAAGGGAATTGAGATTCCCCTGTGCTGTTTTTACATGGAATGACTTCAATTAGGGCTTTGTTACTGTATCGTAGTTCCCTGTTGGTGCTATAGAAGTTTAGGAGGCCTGTTAGGACAGGGGTTTTATCAGGGTGGCATAGTATTTGATGGGGTATGTTGAGCTGGTGGTAGCGTAGTAAGTTTGGAAATTCTAGCCAGTGTAGTTTCTGTAGGGATTGGCAGTGGTGAGAGCATGATTTACTGTTGGTTGCAAACCTAGCTATTTTGTTATAACATGTTGAACGTTTATTCAGGTTGGCTTTATTTAGATTTGTTAGCACTGGGAATGAATAGAGTAGTGTTGATAAGAGATGTGTTCTGGCTATGGCAGTTCTGGAGATTAAGAACATCTTGCTACAATAGAGGCATCCTAGCTTTTTGTGGACTTTGGAGATGGTTAGGGATATGTGTTTATTGTATTTAAATTGATGGGCAATTGTAAGACCTAGTAGTTTGGCCTCAGAGACAGATGTGATAAGAGTCTTATTGGCCGAGAGAATGGAGAAGGTGAGGTCATTAGTTTTTATTGGGTAGAATAACATTAGCTGTGTTTTTTTTAGGGTTCAGTATCAGCTGAGAATTGTTTAGACAGTTTTCTATTTCTGAAAAGGATTTTTGGGCATGGATTTGCAGGAGACGGATGTTGGATGCAGAGCAGATTAGAGTAGTGTCATCCACGTATTGGACTATACCGGCTTTTGTGGTTGTTAAGTAGAGTTGATTTGTAAAGATGTTGAAGTATTGAGTCCTGAGGTATGCCACATTTGACTGAGAGTGGGGGGGGGGGTAGGGAGTAGCTCCATAATCATTTTATCAAAAAGATGACCCAAAATAATAGGTCCACACACTTTAATAGATACATCTCTATGCATTAAAGTCTATGAATGCATCTCACATTTCCCCCAGAGTTGATATCACATGGTTAAAGATCACTTTTCATCCTTGGTGACTTCAGTGTGGGGAAAACAAATTTTACCAGGTGTATTTTCAACTGGAGAGGATACTGATGGTCAAGAATTCTTAATCAGCACTTCATATACCGTATAAGATGGTGCAAAAGGTAAACCATGTAAGGGTGGTGATGGATATTAACAGACCTACAAATTACTAATTGTCACATTTGTACTCCATGACAAGAAAGTTCTTGTGAACAAATATGTCTTACTGTCCAGATATATTTTAAATGACTATTTCTGTCACAGCTTCCACACACTGCTCATATATAGTACATTGCTGTCTCAGTCTCTTTCTCTCTCTGTCTCACATGGTTGTAGCCCCATTAGTTAATGTGACTAGAAATTCAACTGTTACACTTCCTGCATACCCAATGACTTTCTGTCTTCTTTCCTTTACTGTTACAATGCAATTCTATGGGACCTGACAATATCCCTGGCTGTGTTCTGCATGAACTACAGAGTGAACTGGTACCACACCTGTGTGCCCTGTTCAATCACAGCCTCACATCAGGCTTTGTCCTGGCGCAGTGCTACAGTCATCCCTCTCCATAAAGGAGGAGCGACTACAGACCCTGGGAACTATTGCGCCATTAGTCTGATGAGTCTGATATGCAAAGCTATGGAATGCATCATCATGGACCTCAGAAACAAGGATATAGGGAATCTCCAAACTCTAGATCTGACACAGTTTGGCTTTGTGAAGGGTAGATCATGCCTGCTCAACCTGGTAGACTTCTTTGACTGAGTCACCAGAGCTGTGGATGAGGGCAAGGTGGTTCATACAGCCTACCTTGATCTGGCCAAGGCCTTTGATGCCATTCCCCACTCAGGAATTATAGAAAAATGCACTAAACTAACCACATGCTCCAGAGACCTCAACCTCATTGCCACAATCAACAGAACATGCTGGAGAGAGAGGTTCATAAGCCAGAGACTGTCCATGCTATGGAATAGACTTCTCATACATGTCAAATAGAGCACTACACTGGCCGTCTTCAAGAGAAATCTTGATGAGTGGATGGGAAATAGAAAATTCAACCTGGGGATCACTCCAGTGGCTCTACTCAACAGAAGCACTGGAAACTAATGTTGGGTGGCAGGATGCCAGGGTAATCCTAAGGTCTAGGCTTGTAAAGGCTCCAGGGACATTAGCCTAGTACATACCTATGAGCCTATGAACCTATATATATATATATATATATATATATATATATATATATATATATATATATATATATATATATATATCTATAAGAGAGAGATAGATGTTAGCTTTCCACCAAAGTTTTTCATCAGCTGTCAGACTAAAGGTTTTGTAATGGGCGATACAATGGCAAAGAGGTCCATCAGCAAATAGTGAGTGACACACTCCTATCCTTTTTACAGGCACACTGTGATCATTTGAGAACAGGTGAATTTTTCCCTCCAGGAGGTTTAATTTCCGCACCAAGAAGACTCCCTGCCAGAGAACAGTAACTCCTTGAGCACTCATTGCATTCTGTTGTGATTTGTGTCAGCAGTGCTGTTTTGTCCTATTTAAGGCTACAGCACTTGAAAGGCATATGTCCTATGGTAACTTAACAGAACTGTATTTATGATATTCAGTGCTTTACTTCCCCTAGTAACTGTCAATAGATGAATCCTCATTATTATTGCCTAGAAAACTCACTTCTTGCAATATACACTTCTGTTAGGAAGATTTCTGGGCTACAGGCACTAATTTGTAAAAAGCCATGCACATTTCTTCACAGGGACATGATCCCCATTTTCATCTGTAATGTAGTTTCTGATGTCCATTTCAGTCACTCTGTTAAGATACCCTTGTTCTTTTCTTTCCTTAAAAAGGGAATGTTGCAGTTATGCAAATGACTATATTGAAGTCATGTAGGTATGCCAGTAAGTTATCCTAACTAATTACATGACCACAAGTCTATCTATTCTGAAAATGATCACACCTCCTTTCCAATCTTTTCCACCACCACTTCATCTGTCCCATGCCTTCTTGCATCCTTCCATGGATTCTCTTTCCATAACACATTCTCATAATCTATTTCATATGTCCATAAAGCTCTCTCAGAAGTTATTTCATAATTTTAAGCAGAATTTGAATCCTATACTCCACTTTTGCTGTTTCTCTCCTCCCCAGTCTGTCCTTCCTGTTAAAGACAACCATTCCACATCCCACTGTCTTGCTCTTGTGCACCCATATTGTCTTCCTCCATTTCTCTTCTAAGTATTACCTTTGGTCGTTTTCCTGTGGACTCCTGCCAGTAGCCTGAAAACATCTCCTTGTATGGCTTTCATAAGTGCTTACAATACTCAATATGTGACCTGACGAAGGTCCTGTATAGTGGAAGTATTACCTCTTTTTCTTCCTGGAGTCTATTTTACCAAGGATAATGCCAAGAATTTTATTGGCATTTGCTATTAACGTCTCACTTTTCCTTAGCTGACCACATGGCTGCTTAAATGAAGGTTTATTGCAGCTTTGCTTGTAACTATAGCAAGGGACTTGTATAACTTGAGGTGCAGATAGAGGTATGAAGGGGGGTAAAGTTAAAGCTGTGTTTATCAGTTAGTAGGTTGGCTATATCTTCAGCCTCTGTGTAGGCAGCATCATTCACAATCAGTTCAGAGTATTGTTGCAATGCTCTTTCAAAATTACCAACATAATTAAAAAAAGGCCTTGTAATTGTCTTTGGCTTGGGTAGCTATTTAAGCTTCAAACTTGGCATTGGTGGATTAAATTGCAAGAGTTTTTTCTTTATTTCAGTGACAAGGGCTCTAGCACTCTGGGAACTACTCCTCTTCGTTTGGCCAAAATTCTCTTCCTTTTATTGTAAAGTTTGGTGATTATTATGGTTCCAACATGTGGGCTTGTTTCTGGGGCTTGCCCTGTGCTTCTTCCTAAAGGGTGTAGCTGCACTGATGCAGATGTTTACATGATGTTATAATATGGCTTCTGCCATTTTTAATTTCTCCAAGTCTTTTGGGTTTCTAATACCATGATGGGAATGGACCCCCATTCCTAAGTCACAGTACGATTAAAGTTCATGAAATTAGTATTGTTCCACTCTTTGATGTCAGCCAAAAGTGCTCTTCACAGCACCCGCAATGTGCCCAGTAATGACTCATTCTGCAATTCGTACGCTGTTACATGAATTGGTAACATATCTAAATGTCTGTTTGTCTTTTTGGCTTTTCCCGGTTAGGGGTCGCCACAGCGGAACTCCAGTCCACTAATGGCTGGCAGTCAATTTTTATGGTGCCGAGTTGCCAGCCCGACACCCAACCTTCAGCAAAGGCACTCCCATTCACACATGTCTTTTGGAGGCCACTCGACCATGGGGAGGACATGCAGACTCCACACAGAAGGCACTCCAGCCGAGAATCGAACAGGAGAACCTCTTGCTGTGAGGCAACAATGCTACCGCTGTACCACCGTGGCTATTGGTAACATATCTAAATATGACTGTAAATTCTTTTTTATAAGACCCATTGCTCCTACTACTATTGGAACTGTCTGGGTATCTTTCTTCCACATGACTCTCATTTCTGACTGCAGATCCAGGTATTTTATGACTTTGTGTCTCTCTGTACGTAAGACACTGTAGTCACTAGGTGTGGCGATTTCAATGATCAATGCTACTTTTGTTTTCTTTTCCTGGACCACTATATCTGGTTTTCTAGCATCTATCTTTTGAACTGTTGTTATTGGGTGATCCCATGTGATATAAACTTCATCATTTTCTATGATGCTTTGTGGATCATGTTTCCAGTGTTTTCAGCCACTTCTATACCATAATGTTTGCACAATCTCCAGTGTAACAGTCTCGCCACATTATTATGCCTTTCAGTATACAGTCCCTCTGTCTTTAGTGCGTCACAACCAGCAACGAGGTGTGTGACTGTTTCCAATTCGGATTTACAAAACCTACATATGTCTGTTTCTCCCACATGTTTAATGGACTTTGTAAACCAGCATGTATGTAGCCCACCATCTTGGGCTGCCAATATTAACCTTTCATTTCTTGAAGTGAATTCACCTCTCCTTAACAATTCCTGCATTTGTTCTTGATCAACATAAGGCTCTTCCAGAATTTTTCTATATTTGGAACTATATTTATGTTTTTTCCACATTTCTTGCCTTCTCGTCTGGTCCTTCACCTTATATTCTTTCTTTTGTTTTTAGCACATTCAGTTGCTGCCTGATTTTTATCTACTTCTGATTTGATTTCCATTCCTTCTTGACGTCGATAGGCTTCTGCTAAGTTAGGCAGAGATGTCATCATAGATTTATTCTCCTCATGTTTCAAAACTTTCACTACATTTGTATCTTGTGAGGTCAGTAGATATGTGTAGATCCTACGATTGCAAATCTATACATGTAATCAATTTCAAGAAGGCCCATCCCTCCTTCGGAACGGGGAATATTTAATCTTGGTATACACTGATTTTTATAAATCATTTGGTAAGCATGAAGCATCCTTCTTGTTTTAATATCAAATCTATTCAACACATTTTGGGGGCAGTCAATCACTCCAAAACTATAAGTTAGGACAGGAAGAGCAAACTGATTTATGGCTTGGATCTTGTTCCTAGATGTCAATGCTGTTTTCAGGATTAATTTAAGTCTTCTAAAGTACTCCTTACTGAGTTTTATTCGCATTTGTTCATGTTTTATTGCTGATCCTTCATCAATTCCCATGTATTTATACACTCCCTCTTGCTCAAGTTCTTTTTTTATCACATTCTTGTCCCAAACTGATGTTTTTCCTGGTGCTGCAGTTTTCCTTTTTTAAAGGTTGCTTTTGCACATCTATCAAGACAAAATGACATTCCAATATCATCTGAAAAAGTTTTGACAACCTGCAGCTGTGCTTTCAGTTCCTCATCTGATGAGCTATACAGTTTTAAATCATCGACAAAGAGAAGATGAGAAGTCATTAGACTGTGTTGTTTTCTAGGAGCCAAATTGTAGCCATGGCCTAAGTAGTTATGTAAACAGCTTAATGGATTAATGGCAAGGCAGAATAGCAACAGCAACAGAGTCACCCTGGAATATCCCCCTTTGAATTTTTATCCCCGAGATAATAATCTGTCCTTTATCATGGCTTAATTGCAAAGTGGTCTGCCACTGTTTCATGGTTACTGTAATGTAGTCAATTAGTGTTGGGTGTATCTTATACATTTTTAAGCACTCTTTTATCCATGAATGTGGGATACTATCAAATGCATTTTTGTAGTCAATCCATGCCATACTTAGATTCTTCCCCTTCTTACAGTTCTCCACTATAACTTTAACAATAAATGATCCTTTGTTCCATATGACTTTCTTTTATTGCCTTTTTGTTCTACTGCCATAATTGAGTTTTCTTCTAAATGACTATAAACACTGTCGGCGTCAGTTCCCATGTATAGTTTATACGCCATTGGAAGAGAAGTTATTGGTCTATAATTTTTAGGGTAGCTTGCAGGTTCACTCTTAAGTAAGAACATTATTTTTCCCAGTGGTGGCTGGTGACTTCAAATCAAAGGGGGGCTGCAGGAGACAGCTGAATGGGTGAGGTCAAGGGGAAGAGGTGTGGCCAACTAGAAAGGGGAGGAGCTATGCTCAAAACCACAAAAACTAACTTTAATTAAATACGCTGCCCTGGGTGCCAAACCATCATTATGAGAGTCCAATCAAGACAGAAATAAGTGTAGAAGAATAAAAATATTTCAATGCATTGGCTGCATGACAGCTTACTTAATATCTAGATGGAAACAAAAGGTTGTGAGGCATGAAAAAATAAATTACTTTTTAAATACATTACTGGAATGCCAGTCAAAATCAAGTATAAGAAAAACAAGAAGCACTCAACTCAAACCACTTCTCCTTGCACTGCAGTTCTAATTATAATTTATATTCAGCTTTATTAAAGTACCAAGTAACATGCTGAAAGTAGAAATCTCTGTGATGCCCCCACTTGTAAAAATGTTTCTTATCCAAAAAGACCTGCTGCCTGACAACTATCTACTTGTTTCATGGGGAAAACATGATCAAAGTAAAAAATGAAAAGCAAACAAGAAACAAGCTCAAGATACATTGCTTAAAGGATTACTGTACAGGTTATAGACCACACATGATTGGCATTCTGTTTAGTTTACGGGTAAAGTCTGTAGAGATGACTGGAAGTCTCCAACAAGTGTAATGAGCTTTTTAAAATAATGGAATCCTGTCCTTTAATACCCAAGGCTTATACATTATCTAGTCAAGTATTCTCTGCATGGCAACAACAGAAAGGCTTTCAATGTTGGCAATTCTTTAACAGTATGCTTATTAAAGCTTACTTGCATCTTAAGATCTCAGACAAGCTTACCTGATGGTCATTAAAGCATTGCTACTTAAACACAGAGCAACAGGCACTTTCTGAGTAATAAGCATAAATCAACAGTACAAAAATATGACAGAAACCAGACCGTTCTGCAAAATCAAGGACAGATGAAAAGCCACTGTAGTACTTGTATCTACCTTGGATGGGGGGACACACTGTACATTTACACTGCATAACTACTCCTTGCCTTGCTTGGACACATCCAGAGTCACTACATGGGGGAGTGGGGTGCAACAACTATGTCACAATTTGAAATGTCTCTGGCTGACTGTGATGGCCCTGACACATTTGTCATACCTCTCAACCTCAGAGCAAGAAATCTGGACAAAGCCATACACAGAAGTGGGACAAAGGCCCAAAAATAAGGACAATTTTTAAATATTGCTCTAATAAACTTAGAAAGATAATAGAATAGGTCTTGCATTAGTATGAATTTTCTGAACGGTATGAAATCTGAAACTCAAATGTCTGTCATCATTTTCTAACTTCAGTCTTTAGTGATTTGTCACTAATTTGCCAAAAAACACAATTTTATGAAAAATGGACCAAAAATGTGATGCAAACATATAAAATAGCCACACAATACAGCTGGGAACCTGTCAAAGAAGGGACACTTTAATATTAGTACTGCTAACTTGAGCAGCTGACAAAATAAAAGAATCTACATGCATTTCAAGTAATCTATAACTTTGATTATTACTGTTATTTCTTAATTGTAAACCCTCCATGTTTTCTTCCAAAATTGCTATTTTGTGGAGGGATTATTAGGGGGAAGAGCAACATTTTGAGCCAAAATCGGGGACAGTTGAGAGGTTGGCTATGCCTAATTCTATAAAGCAATTTATTTGCATGTACCTCTCAACCTGTTAATGCCGTAAATCTAAACAAGGCCAAATATATTGGGGGAACATATAAACAGTACTAAAAATTGCTCTTGTATAAATTGAGACAGTTGATAGAATAACAGTTCTTACTTTAGCATGCATTTTTCTGAAGGTTATGAAGTCTGAAACTCAGTGTATCATTATTTAGTGACTTAATTCCTAAATGATTTGCCAGAAAACTACACATTTTATGAAGAACAAACCAAAAATAAGAAGCAAAAATCTATTCATTCTTTGAAAATCTGGACAGTTGGGAGGTATAGTTCAGTTGGGCCTGTCTGAGTTTGCTGCCCTTCCCCCCTGACAAAATCATGGTTGAATGGAGCCTCTGCAGCCATTCCAATGAACCATTACTTGGCTATTTCACTCCATTTACCATAAACACTAATGTGCATACTGCTTTATTTCTATGATGAGTTGGACTTCATTTGAAAGTTTTATTTTGTATTTTACAGCACAAACACTAAGTCATCTGCTAAACAAAGCAATGCGGTCTCACAATGAAAACTTAGCATTAAAACTTCTCTACCCTTGAAACTCACATTCATTGAAACAGCATTAAAACCCACATTCAAAGAAAATACATTTTGCCAGTGGCAGATAAAGATTAATTTTGGGCTGTTGTCAAATCATAGGCCCCTTGCATATGAAACATACATGTGCTCTTTGATACACCTTCCTCATTGTACTAAATTATATTCCTTGTACAATACAGTACAGTTGTTAGAGGGCATTTTAAATTTGTTTTGAACATTTTTCCAGTAAGCAATGAAACAAAACGCATGCACCCATAATGGCAAAACTGCTCAGTTCAGAACATTTATCATAAAAGTCTACTCAGACTTCCACAGTCCACCATTATTAGTAAATATGCACAATTCTACAGTCCACCATTATCAGTAAATATGCACAATTCTACAGTCCACCATTATCAGTAAATATGCACAATTATACAGTCCATTATCATTAAATATGCACAATTCTACAGTCCATTATCAGTAAATATGCACAATCTCTGAAGAAGTAAAAGTCATCTAAATAATTCCACATTAAAGAAATCTGTAACTAATGAAGAGGTTGCTGCTAGCAAACACCTTTATATTTCATGGTTTCATCGAAAAATCTGTTGCCCCTCAGGAATAAATTGCCTATATTACATTAAAAAAATAAGCTAGTAATATTGCAAGAGGAAATGGATGGCAAACTGATAACAGACTCATAGTTAGTATCTTCACCAAGGAGAACATTCTCAGTATGGCAGCATCCACCCCTTGTGGGAGTAGAACCCACAGCCTTCTGCATCAAAAGCAAGTACACAACCTGTTGTGCTATTAAGGCAAACCGACTTCACTTAAGCAACACTAAACTTCTGTTCCCCTACAGCTCTCAGCTCCTTGTAAAATCTACTTAATACTCAACTGCATCTCAACTTTGCAGCACAAGAAAACTGGAAAAAGCCAAAATGTATTGGGGGGGGGGGTCAAAAGCGCAAAAACCAGGGACACATTAAACATTGCTTGTATAATCTTGGAAAGTTGCTAGAATAAAATGCTGTGTTACCACCATACATTTTACTGCCAAGGTCCCTGTGCAAAACAGTCAGAGCAACATACCACTACACCAAATCAGCTGCTTTGTAAAAGATAGGAAGACTGAAACTTAAATGGCTATTATTTAGTGAATTCACTTCTTACGATAGCTGTCAACCTCTTAGTACAAAACATCTGGACAAACCCAGTAATGAGGGAATACAGCCCTCAAACATATTCAGTGAATTCAGTTCTTGCCATAGCTGTCAACTTTAGCACAAAAACCCTGGACAAAGCCAATAATGGGGGAATACAGTCCCAAAAATAGGGACAAATTTCAAATGTTCATCTTATAAACTTTGAAAATTGCTACAATAAAAGGTTGTGTTACGGTTGTGTTACTATGTATTTTCTGAAGAACATGAAGTCTGAAATTCAAATGCCTGTCAATTTTACTGCTGACAGAACAAAAACAATTTTCAGCAGAGACCCAGGGAGAAATACTGCAGACACGTCTTTGTAAAATGGCAGGACACCAGAGCAAATCCACACAAACACAGGGAGGGGATGCAGACTCCACACAGAAGGCACCCCAACCAAGAATCAAACCAGAAAACCTATAGCTGTGAGGCAACAATACTACCACTGCACTATCAAATATGCAAGGAATTAAACATTCAGAAACCTGAAGTCTGAAATTCAAATGCCTGTCAATTTTATTTAACATTTGTTAATCAGGACAGTCTGACTTGGAACAAAAAAAAATTCAGCAGGGGCCCAGGAAGAAATAATGCAGACATGTCTTTGTAACATGGGAGGACACAAAAGCAAACCTACACAAACACAGGGAGAAGATACAGACCCCACCAAGAAGACAACCCAGCCAAGAATCAAACCTGAGAACCTGAAGCTGTGAGGCAACAATGATACCACTGCACCATCAAATATCAAGCATTGCAGCATTTACAAACCACAGATATTATGAGGAACAGATCAGATCAAATATGAGGCAAAAATCTGCAATTTTTTTTTTTTACAAATGGTGGTGGGTAGGGAATTCAGGTCTTTAACACCTGCATACAAGGTACATTGTTCAAGCCTGAGGTATTCCCTACCACGCACACACACACCTGCAGTAGCAAACCACAAAAACTAAATATACTGCCCTGCATGCCAAACCGTCATTATGAGAGTCCAATCAAGACAAAATGAAGTGTAGAAGAATAAAAATATTTCAATGCATTGGCTGCATGACAGCTTAATATCTAGATGGAAACAAAAAAGGTTGTGAGGCATGAAAAAATAAATTACCTTTTTTTTAAATACATTAATGGAATGCCAGTCAAAATCAAGTATAAGAAAAACAAGCAGCACTCAACTCAAACCACTTCTTGCACTGCAGTTCTAATTATAATTTATATTCAGCTTTATTAAAGTAACAAGTAACATGCTGAAAGTAGAAATCTCTGATGCCCCCACTTGTAAAAATGTTCCTTATCCAAAAAAAGACCTGCTGCCTGACATCTACTTGTTTCATGGGGAAAATATGATCAAAGTAAAAAATGAAATGCAAACAAGAAATAAGCTCAAGATACATTGCTTAAAAGGATTACTGTACAGGTTATGGACCAAGCGATTGGCATTCTGTTTACGGGTAAAGCCTGCAGAGATGACTGGAAGTCTCCAAGTGTAATGAGACTCTTAAAATAATGTAATTCTGTCCTTTATTACAAATACTGGCATATGCATTTCAATACCCAAGGCTTATACATTATCTAGTTAAGTATTCTCTACATGGCAACAGAAAGGCTTTCAATGTTGGCAATTCTTTAACAGTATGCTTATTAAAGCTTACTTGCATCTTGCAATCTCAGCCAAGCTTACCTGATGGTCATTAAAGTATTGCTACTTAAACACAGAGCAACAGGCACTTTGAGTAATAAGCATAAATCAACAGTACAAAAAATATGACAGAAACCAGACCATTCTGTAAAAATCAAGGACAGATGAAAAGCCACTCTAGTACTTGTGTCTACCTTGGATGGGTGGGATTCTCTGCACATTTACACTGCATAACTACTCCTTGCCTTGCTCCGACACATCCAGAGTCACTACATGGGGGAGTGGGGTGCAACAAGTATGTCACAGTTTGAAATGTCACTGGCTGACTTGTGATGGCCCTGACACATTTGTCATACCTCTCAACCTCAGAGCAAGAAATCTGGACAAAGCCATACAAAGAAATGGGGCAAAGGTCCAAAAATAAGGACAATTTTTAAAATATTGCTCTTATAAGCTTAGAAAGCTAATAGAGGTCTTGCATTAGTATGAATTTTTTGAATGGTATGAAATCTGAAACTCAAATGTCTGTCATTTTCTAACTTCAGTCTTTAATTATTTGTCACTAATTTGCCAAAAAAAGCACAATTTTATGAAAAATGGACCAAAAATGTGATGTAAAAATATAAAATAGCAACACAATACAGCTGGGAACCTGTCAAAGAAGGGACACTTTAATATTAGTACTGCTAACTTGAGCAGCTGACAAAATAAAATAATCTACATGCATTTCTGAAATAAAAGTAATCTGATTATTACAGTTATTTCTTAATTATAAACCCTCCATGTTTTCTTCCAAAATTGCTATTTTGTGGAGGGATCATTAGGGGAAGAGCAACATTTTGAGCCAAAATCAGGGACAGCTGAGAGGTTTGGTTATGCCTAATTCTATAAAGCAATTTATTTGCATGTACCTCTCAACCTGTTAATGCAATAAATCTGGACAGGGCCAAATATATTGGGGGAACATATAAACAGTACTAAAAATTGCTCTTGTATAAACTGGGACCATTGATAGAACAGGTCTTACTTTAGCATGCATTTTTCTGAAGGTTATGAAGTCTGAAACTAGTGTGTCATTATTTAGTGACTTAATTCCTAAATGATTTGCCAGAAGATTCTCAAATTTTATGAGGAACAAACCAAAAATAAGAAGCAAAAAATCTATTCATTCTTTGAAAATCTGGACAGTTGGGAGGTATAGTTCAGCTGGGGCTGCCTAAGTTTGCCGCACTTCCCCCTCACAAAACCATGGTCGAATGGAGCCTCCCCCTGCAGCCATTCCAATGATCCATTACTTTGCTATTTCACTCCATTTACCATAAACACTAATGTGCATACTGATTTACTTCTATGATGATTTGAACTTCATTTGAAAGTTTTATTTTGCATTTTACAGCACAAACACTAAGACATCTGCTAAACAAACTTGGCATTAAAACTTCTCTGCCCTTGAAACTCACATTCATTGAAAAAACATTAAAACCCACATTCAAAGAAAATACATTTTACCCATGGCAGATAAAAATTAATTCTGGGCTGTTTTCAAATCATAGGCCCCTTGCATATGGAACATACATGTGCTCTTTGATACACCTTCCTATTGCTTTGAACATTTTTCCAGTAAACAATGAAACAAAACTGCCCAATTCAGCACATTTCCATCATAAAAGTCTACTCAGACTTTTACAGTCCACTATTATCAGTAAACATGCACAATTCTACAGTCCACCATTATCAGTAAATATGCACAATCTCTGAAGTAGTAAAAAAAGTCATCTAAATAATTCCACGTTAAATAAATCTGTAATGAAGAGGTTGCTGCTAGCAATCACTTTTATATTTCATGGTTTCATCGAAAAATAAAGTGTCTGATGCCCCTGAGGAATAAATTGCCTAAATTACATTAAAAATAAGCTAGTAATATTGCAATAGGAAATGGATGGCAAACTGATAACAGGCTCATAGTTAGTATCTTAACTTTCAGTACAGCAGCATTCACCCCTTATGGGAGTAGAACCAACAACCTTCTACATCAAAAGCAAGCACACTACCTGTTGTGCTATTAAGGCAAACCAACTTCATTTAAGCAACACTAAACTTCTCTTCCCCTGCAGCTCTCAGCTCCTTGTAAAATCTACTCAATACTCAACTGCATCTCAACTTCGCAGCACAAGAAGTCTGGAAAAAGCCAAATTTATTGGGGTGGTTCAAAAAGGCAAAAAACAGGGACACATTAAACATTGCTTGTATAATCTTGGAAAGCTGCTAGAATAAAATGGTGTGTTACCACCATACATTTTACTGCCAAGGTCCCCGTGCAAAAGAGTCAGAACAACATACCACTATGCCAAATCACCTGCTTTGTGAAAGAAAAATGCTGTGTTACCACCATACATTTTACTGCCAAGGTCCCTGTGCAAAACAGTCAAGAGCAACATACCACTACGCCAAATCAGCTGCTTTGTGAAAGAGAGGAAGACTGAAACTTAAATGGCTATCATTTAATGAACCCAGTAATGAGGGAATACAGCCCTCAAACATATTCAGTGAATTCAGTTCTTGCCATAGCTGTCAACCTTAGCACAAAAAACCTGGACAAAGCCAATAACAGGGTATTACAGTCCCAAAAATAAGGACAAATTTCAAATAGTCATCTTATAAACTTAAAAAATTGCTATAATAAAAGGTTGTGTTACTATATATTTATTGCTAGAATGAAAAGTTGTTTTACTATGTATTTTCTGTAGAATATGAAGTCTGAAATTCAAAAAAGACAACACATAAATTATTACATGAAAATATATATTTTACAGAGTGTATAAAAAAACAACAGGTACCAAAAGGTCTCCGATATTGGAAATATCCCACTGGGTTAAAGGAGAACAGTCCACTTCATAAAGATCTACTTCAATTATTTGACCGGCAAGGCTGTGAACTGCTTCAGTTGTTAATTAAACATAACGGGAAACATATGGAGGAACTCAATATTGAAATAAATGAACTTGACGCCAAAATTAAACAACAGACATCTTATACTGCCTGCCAAAATCAATACCTTGAGGTGTTTACACAAATAGATAAATACAGTAATGTTAGTGTGGAAAGAAAGGCCCGTAAGCTCGTAAGAGATAAAATGGACTATTCCAAGGGGCGGGCATACCCTAAACCATCGCGAGGACAAGTGCGTAATGAAGAAATCACTACAGAATTTTCTGTGACTGATAACAATGGCATACAAGGGTATAACAATGAAAACGTTCATAATATACAACAATTCCCTTTAGAAGACAATGTTCCCCGTCGCTCGGAATGCCTTTGGAACAAGGAAGGCTATATAACCAGAAGCAACAGTACGAGACCTTGGAGAAGACAAAGAACGGGCTCGAGGAGCGATCACAACCGGCAGTAGAGACCATTAGTACAGAAATTTGCAATTACACAGAAGGTGAGAGTACTTTTCAACTCATCACCAGTGAAACTGGCGACTATCACATTTATAATTACAGTGAAGTTCATTTAACCACAGAACATGCTAATGTTTTCAGTAAAGGGTTTACTTATTTTCCTATGAAAAGGGCAAGTGTCACCAATTTGATAACTGAGCTCAAACTTTTCACTAGAAAACTGAACTTGGCGGTTATACATCAACAAACGCCAAGTATGGTTTACAATCCCATGCGAATTCCTAGTGTAACAAATCCTCCACTTCATCCAAAAATAAATTTCTTTGAGGATTTGTGTGAATTAGATTTTAGACATCATCTGAAACATAAAAAACAAGGATTTGATTATGGGAACAGCATAGATAATAATAATTTCTCAAATATTGAATGGAAAATGTTAAATGACGTAAAAATTAATAATGATATACGTATCATGCAGCCCGACAAGGGCAGTGGTTTAATTATCATGAATATTTTTGATTATAATCAACAGTTATTACAAGTTTTGTATGGTGATGCTTATGTTGAAGCTTCTATAAATGAAATTAATATTTCTTATTCCAGGATTGACTATATTCTTGAAGATATGTTGTGGCAGGGCCAAATAACTAGGGAGGCATTTGCATATATGACCATGGAAAATCCCAGGATTCCAATTATGTTTGGGTCATTAAAGTTGCATAAAAGTTTGCAAAATTCACCGATACGTCCAATAGTTGATGCCGGGGGTTCAAAAACCTATTATATTGCAAAGTTCATTGATTAGAAATTGAAGGACAAGTTAAATGAACTTGAGTATATTTCTCAAGACTCCTGGCATTTTCTTACTAAGGTCAATGGAAAACTTTGAAGAGCTTATATTTCTTACAGTAGACGTAAAAGTTCTTTTTACTTGCATACCGCAACAATTAGGTATATCTTGGTTTACTGATTTTTTTCTTTGAAAATATACCTATTACACAAAATGAGTTAAACACATTGACAGATTTGTTAGATTTAGTTTTATCCAATAATTACATCTATCATGATGGGCATTGCTTCAAACAAATCAAGGGGGTTGCGATGGGTTCACCAGTTGGTACATTATATGCAAATGTAGTCATGGCTGTATGGGAACACAGATTTTTATTATCTTCGGTGTATATGAAACATGTTAAAATGTATAGTCGTTTTTTGGATGATTTATTTTTTATTTGGGAAGGTTCTACACAATCTATTGATGAATTTTTAATATATATTAATGCCACTACCGAATTTTTGGAATTCACGCACCAATATAGTAAGGATGTTATAGCACATCTGGATGTCTGTTTACAAAAAGATTATGTTCACAAAAAATTAAAAGCCACTATCCATCGGAAAAAGACTTATTCTAATAAATTCTTACACTTTGAAAGTCACCATCCGCAACATGTAAAAAAGGCAGTGTTAAAAGGGCAATTAGTGCGTGCTGCCCGGATGGTTTCAGAGTATGATGAATTTATAACTGAGTGTGAATATATAGCTAATATGTTTTTAAATAGACAGTATCCAAGTTGGTTCATTGATGGTATAGTTAGTGAAGTAGTAGTAAAAAGGAGAAATGGATTTTATAAGCCTTTGTTAAGATCAATTGAGTTTATGGAACCTTATCAAATGCAGCAGGAAAATGCATCTAATGTATTAACATTTGAATATGAAATATGTAATAATGGTATCAATAATAATAACAACATTAGAGTAGAGAATAATACAGCAACAGGTCTATTTAACAATAATAATGCTGCATTTATCACTACTTATACGCAAGACTCGGAATATGTTAAATATTTGATTAACAAAAATTGGTCCATCATAAAAGGAGATGAGCAACTGATGAAGTTATTTGGTATTCGACCATCTATTATATATAAAAGAGACAAAAATTTAAAGGACTGGTGTCAGACCAGTCCTAAAACACATATCAGTAATGCTTTTATGAAAAAGTGTAATATGTGTAGATATTGTACATACATAATGGAAACTGATCAAGTGCATATAAATGGTAATAAAATATTAATTAAAGGGAAATCTAATTGCAATACTTTTGGAGTTGTTTATGCAGCTCTGTGTATGGAATGCTCAGCCTATTATATAGGTAAAACTGAGCGAAAATTAAAACAGCGCATATATGAACATGTATATGATATCAATAGACAATCCGAGAATAATGCACTTTATAGACATCTTGCTCAGTATCCCACCCATAAATTTAGATTTGTAGTACTTGAACAGGTGGTTCCATCTCCTAGAAAAGGCCCTTGGAAAACAATTTTAGAATCTAAAGAGTATTGGTGGCAAGTTTTTCTTAATGCCACACATACTCCGGGAATAAATGATTCTATATCTATTTCCAGTATATTAAAATTGAGGGCTGTTAATAGATAATAAATACATCAAGTATGCATCAATATCCACATAGAGTAAGGTGTTTACAAAAAGTTTTGATGTCTCAAGTATTTATTTAATCAATCACTATATTGCGTAACTTAATAGATAGAAAATCACATCAGTTATGGTTTTATAAAGACATTTATTGTACGTTTGTTAATTGTGATATTACTATATTATGTATATTTTATATTATTTTATTTTATTTTTTGGTATGCATATTTTATGAAAATCGAGTTTTTAATTGATGTAATAAGATCTATTTATTGAATTATTCACTAATTGGTCAATTAGGCATACAATATATAATTAATGTCAGTGTGTTTCACTTTGTCTGATGAAGGCTAAGTTTTTACAGCCGAAAGCGCTTACCAACTGTACGTGTATCTTATTAAACTAGGAAATGAAATTATTACTTTGTGTTGGCGTTTTTTTGCTATAGTGCTTCTGGATTTTTTATAAGTCTGAAATTCAAATGCCTGTCAATTTTACTTCTGACGGAACAAAAACAATTTTCAGCAGAGGCCCAGGGAGAAATACTGTAGACACATGTCTTTGTAAAATGGCAGGACACCAGAGCAAACCCACACAAACACAGGGATAAGATGCAGACTCCACACAGAAGGCACCCCAGCCAAGAATCAAACCAGAAAACCTATAGCTGTACGTCAACAATACTGCCACTGCACTATCAAATATGTAAGGACGTAAACATTCAGAAACCTGTAGTCTGAAATTCAAATGCCTGTCAATTTTATTTAACATTTGTTAATCAGGACAGTCTGACTTGGAACAAAAAAAACAATTTTTAGCAGAGGCCCAGGAAGAAATAATGCAGACATGTCTTTGTAACATGGGAGGACACAAAAGCAAACCCACACAAACACAGAGAGAAGATACAGACCCCCCCACAAAGAAGGTACCCCAGCCAAGAATCAAACCCAAGAACCTGCAGCTGTGAAGCAACAATGCTACCACTGCACCATCAAATATCAAGCATTGCAGTATTTACAAACCACAGATATTATGAGGAATAGATCAGATCAAATATGAGGCAAAAATCTGCAATTTTTTTACAAATGGTGGTGGGTAGGGAATTCAGGTCTTTAACATCTGCATACAAGTTACAGGGTTCAAGCCTGAGATATTCCCTACCACACTACCATGAGTCTAACCACCAGTATATTGCACCTGGGGCATTTTCACACAGGCACACACACACACACACACACACACACACACACACACACACACACACACACACACACACACACACACACACACACTTACCTGTAGTCCATAACTCCAAAGTACACCACCGCAAATCCGAAATAAAATAAATCCTGCCTGTAAACCACCACCACACATCCAATCCCTATCCAAAACCTGCGCACATCTGACCCTGCCCATTGCGAGATCTTCCCCTGACGAGACTGCAACAAACTCCAGTCCAGACCCTGCCCGTCGCAAGATCCTAAATTCCTGACTGCTGATGTTGCAGTCCGACCCTGACGCTTTTCCCCAGTGAGTTCCCAGGACAGTCTATGCAGTTTAAAACTGCATAGACTTCTGGGAGCTCTGTTCTCCATGTTTCCCAGTCAGGACTGCTGCTGAGACAATCTGCGCATGCTCCAGACTGTCTCAGCAGCAGTCCGGACTAGTGCGCATGCCCGAAGTCTGCGATTTTTAATTTTTTATTTATTTATTTATTTATTTTTATTTTTTTTATTTTAAAGTTGAGGGGGCTGCAGTCCGGCAGTCCAATAGCATGGGCCGCCCCTGGTTTTTCCTGTTGTTAACCAGTGTGGTATGTGTTTGGGGTGCACATATAAATAGTTCTTACTCATGGCTAAATCCTCGTGCAAAGAAGTTAATACTTTAAGCTGAAAGTTAGGTACTGCATCTGGGCCTGCGGTTTTCCAGTTAGAGGCTTTTCTCAACTTTGTTTCAATCCCTCTGTCTGTTACTTCATCTCATTTCATAACCTGTACCTTTAAACTTCTTATTCTTTATTTTACTTCTTCTATCCATTTAGCATCTTTGTTATGTTCCACAGGATCTTCATAGATACTTTTCCAAAATGTAAATACTCCCTCTTTTTTGGTGGTCTTTCAATTCCTTTTACCTTATTTCCCAATTCTCTATAAAACGTTTTTGGGTCATCAATAAATTGCTTATTTTGTGCTTTTCCTGGTTTGTTCTAATACTGCAGATTGCTTTTATCACATCTGTCTTTCTTAGTATTTTTGTTGATCTATTCCTTCTTCTATAATCTTCTAACAATGACACTTCTTGTCTTAGCTGCTTTATAGTTTTCTTTATTCGATATTTCCATGATGGTATTCGCTTTATCCCCTTCTTTTCCCTCGCTACCTTGTGTTCCTGTGGTAGAACTTTATCAGTTATTATTTTAGCAGCACAGTAATATATTCTGTTTACTTCTGTTATATTGCATGGATCTCTATGGACAACCCTAATTACTGTGTTCATTTGTTTTATCAAGCTTCTGACTTTTGGGGTTTTATTAACCTTCTGCAGTCTATTTCTCTCATTGATCTTGATATATCTGTCTTTGTCTATTAAATCAAGCAACTCTTCTCTTAACTAATTTTCTTCCATACTGAGGGTACATCCTTTGTTTTCCATTTCCTGCAGGCATTCTATAGAAAGTTCTATAGCATCTTCCTGTGGCACATTCTCTTTAATTTCATCCTGCGTCATCTGTTGCTCTGTTATATGGGAACTCACTGGCCTATCTCTCCTCAAGATGATTGCATCAGAGTTTCCACAGTTTCCTGTTCCTTTCCTTATTGTCTAGCTTCAAATGAATGTTTATACTGGTTTCCTGTGGAAGGCTACAAATTATCTTGATATGGCACCTGACCAATTGCTTCATGTTCCATTGGTTTCCCCTTAATCTGGATATCCATTGCTCTATCCTGTAGTGGTGCTTTCTGTATTCAATTTGCTACACTGATTCTTTCCCTTTGCAGCTATTCCATAACCTCAGTTTCTCTTTCTTTGACTTCTCCATTACTAATCTCTTTTTCTACTTTTCCTCTTAATCTTCTTATTTTTTGTATTGTAAAGTTTTCCATACCTGGATTCCTTTCCCTATATTTTTCTTCAAATATCTTTGTGCTGCTCTCTTTGTATTAATTAATTTTGCTTTCTCCTTTGCATAAATATTACATCATATAAAATCTCTTTTCCATTCCCCTGTCCATATTTCTTCTTCACATGCCTCCTGATGTTCTTGCTTTTACTTATTCTGGGGACTCACTCAATCATGCTGTGATGTAGTCTGTGTTAGACCTTCTACATTAAATCCTTCACTTTGCAGGCACTCCACAACTTCAACTTCTATTTCTTTAAATTCTGCTTTACTAATCATCTTTTTTACATTACATATTCGTGCTATTAATCTTTTATTGTGAAATTTTCCATATCTGGATGTCTTTGCCTGTATTTCTCTTCGAATATCTTTGAGACTGCCTTCTCTATAATAGTTAACTTGGCTTTCTCCTTTGCATTAATATTGCACCATATCAAATATCTCTTTCATTCCCATGTCCATATTTCTTTTTTATATTTTTCAAATATCTGTAGGTTTTGTTGTTTATATTTTCTCACTTTCTCAGATGCATCTTTTCCCAGACAGATCAAAATTTCTTCATCTATATACTGTTTTTCAAAAATCTGTTGTATTAATGAACGCAAATTTTTATTTGAAGCTTCCAATAGTTTTTCCTGTGTAAGTATTTTTCTTTCCTCTAATTTCTCTCTTAATAGTTTTGTATATCTTGTGTCTGGACATTCTGGGCTCTTTACATAATAGTAACCATACATAATTTCTTTCTTATCCTCAATAGTCCACTCTGTCATCTTTATGGCTCTTCTTTGGCCAACCATTTTTTGTCGTTTTTGTGGACTGCTACTTCCTTTTACAACAGGGGGGCCATCCTCCCACTGAGCGTGGCCTGGCCCCATTGTAGGAATGTTTCCGTATTTTGAGGATTCTACACAGTCATTTTTTCCAGTCCTGGTACCAGTGCGCCTACCAGGATTGGGCACTTTTTTATCCTGGCTCTTGTGCACCCAGCTATCTCTTTTTATTTTTGATTTACTTCTGTCCATGATATATGCTGTATAAATATAGTCTATATATCAATGTCGCCTTGGTGAGATTTTGTGAAAACAGGGCCCACCTCATGAAGGTACTCACCAAGACTTGAGGATGAATTGAATTTCAGCACTACTCTCTCCTTTGCTTGCTGACTTTTCATCTCTCCATCTGGACCCCTATGGTAGTGTATGTTTGCACATGTTCAGTGAATTTAACTGGGTTTGTTCGAGATTGGAAGCTTGCCAATATATCGTTCAAGAGCAGGTAGTTTGTCTTAAGGAAATTTCTAAAGGTGCCTTAAGTGAAAGGGATCTCAGGTTTCAGTTTTATTTCTAAAGAGACCTAACAAATGAGGAAGATATGCAAGGGATGGTGCAAGATGCCCCTATATTAGTAAGGGTAATATCCAAGATGTTATTCCCCCTAGTGAGTATTTTGACTAATTTCTCCAGGGTGTTTGTATAGAAAAAGTCCAGAAATCTCTGTGCTTATGCACTAGTGGAGGTATAGATTTCTCAGTCAGTAGCTGGATAGCTTAAATCACCAAGGAAATGGTATTGTGTTTAATACTAAGTGATTCTAGTCCCTGTATATAGGTGGTGTGCCATTCTTTGGTCATAGATGGAGTTCTATAGCTAGCTAATATATGGTAAGAGACATATCTGATGGTTATTTGGGGTCTATATTAGATAAACAAAGGTTTATCTTACCGAACGCTAACATGAGCGAAGATCCCGGAACCCGAAACTGGAATTGTGAGATCACAGTACAGTGAAGATGGGAATATTTGCCTTTTTCTCACTGTAGTGCGATCTTGGAGTTCCAATATATATTTAGCGGGGGGTGTGGGGGGTGTTTTGTGTTTATATTGTATCACTTAGTTGCTATAGGTACAGATTTATAGTGCATGTTTCTGTCCTTTTTATTTTAAGGTTTCAAGCCTCCATCAACCTTTCTGAAGAGCATTTGTTGGTATCGTAACTCTGTCACTTCTGAGCATGCATGCCTAAATAAATAAAAAAAAAGATTTCTGCTCATAGCTGCTTTCTATAAAGAGATAGACTTCCTCTAATGCTCATGGTGAGAAACTGCAGCTGTGTATGCATGGGATGTTTGACAAACGAAAAGTTTTGGATTGAGGATTGGCAGCCATCTGCTGCTTATTCCAAGAATTTTATAGATTCTAGTACCAAGGAGAATATTATTAGAACTTATGGTGTACGTGGAAGATGGGAAGCACTATTGCCATCCAACTCAAAGGATGGCATGGTACAGCACTACTGCCTCCCACAAAGGGTGATGCAATAGCAAAAAGGTGCATGCAAGTCTGCTTCAGTGATTAATCCACTAATTACGCCATGGTTCCAAGAGCATAAAAGGAATATGCATTGCTATTTTCCTACCTCCACTCCCAAATTGAACTATACAGTGTTCACTTTCAGAGCTGATTCTTTGCCCTAGCAATCCCAGACCCTGCTTCGCTATCTTTATGAACCAATGTCTTCCAGTGCCCCTTTATCCACAGTCACGGTCCTTCTGGCAAAGGATTATTTACATACAGACACACACAAATGTGCAGAAGACCCCCCCCCCAAATAACAAACCAACCATACCATTCCTAATGAAGGTCGACAGAATGCTCTAATTTCCCATAGCTTTCTTCCTGACTTTGTAGTACCGCTACTACTCTGAAGAAAGCCAGAGTCTTCCAGTTATCTGTTGCTCTAATATCACTAATTAATATCTCTTTCACTAGTAGTCTACCAAATCAATGAATAAATGCACTTCTAAATAAATACCAGCTGCAAGAGTGTAAAGGTAAATAAAATAACTTTCCTGTTAGGAAGAAAATACCACAAATATGCACTAAAATATATGTAGTCTGGCTTACACAGAAAAATAAAAGAAAAGGAAATAAACCTAGGGAAAAAAAGCAAACTCTAAATATGTAAGATTACTACAAGAATACACTTCAGACAGCTTGTACTACTCATGGATAGTTCTACAGACAGCAACAAGCATCAGCTTCTATAACATAGATTCAAATTAGTCCCACCCATTCAGCCACTGTGTGCAATCCCACCTTGCCCTGAAATCACAGGCCATCTTTGACACCTACCCAGCATAGCCCTCAACCTCCTATATCAAAAATATGGAACACTACCTCTTATAATATGAAACGAATGTGGAACAGATACTAGTAGCTTACTAAAGACTTCAGCTAGGAAGCTGAAAGGAATATTAAAATGCATTCTTTTGTTGCTTTGTATTTCATTTTTTTATTTTTTTAATATGCTTCAGTATAATTTACCATGGATATTAGTTTAAAAGAAAACTGACTAAACAATTCTATTTCGTTCATTTATTTTTCTTTTTTATTTATCCTCTATGCCACCTCCCTTTTCCCTATTTTCTTATTTTAGTTAATACATCATCCTCTTCCTTTTTCTTGTTAAATAACAAATACATCTTCTTTTCTGCATCACCCAAATTGCCATAAACAATACTTTATTCTATTTATCAAAGGCACGTCTTTATCATAGTTCCAATATAACATTATATTCATATTTATACATGTAAATCCTTCTCCTCTATAGTAATTTTTAAATTTTTGTGATTTTTTTTTTATTCATTTTCCAATTTAAAAGCAATGTTTTTGTTTCATTCTTTATTACAATCAACACACTTTGTTTCTTCCATTACTTTATTCCATACTCCTTTTCACCAGTAACGTATCCAATAAAATTTTCTATCCCAAAATTCTCTCCCTCATAAAAGTTTTCAAAGTTCCCCCATCCTTAACATCCATTTTTACCCATAGTTCCCAACCCCCAGTCCATACATTTCATTCATCTTATTTTTTTAACTTCATGTACTCTACTATATTGGTTACTGTTATCACCTCACATTGAGAGGTTCTGCAGTTTGATTCTCGGCTGGGGTGCCTTCTGTGAAGAGTCTTCATGTCCTCCCTGTGTTCATGTGGATTTCCTCCCACATTCCAAAGACATGTTGTAGGTGGATTGGATTTTATAGAAATAAAAACCACTAAGTAAACATGCCAAGCACTTATTACAGTACCAAAATTCTGTTTATTCGACAAGTCACAAGTTCTAAAACTTTCACAACAAAGTGGCTTCCTCAGGCATATCTAAAATCAGCACTAACAAGAACTTCCTAACATAGTCAAATGATATCTTTCAAAATCGACACTTCATGGATGACATGTTTTTAGCGTGGAATGGCAATGTAGAGCTGTTTGATGAGTTTTTAAAATATATTTCAAACACATCTAGCTTTTTGAAGTTTAAGAAAAATATATTAGATAGACTGACTTTCTTGATGTTACAATATACAAGGAAGTTAACGGTACAATGGGCAGTACATTGTATCAGACGCCAGTAAGATGTAATTTTTATTTACATAGAAATAGCATGCTCCCACAGCTTATTTTTAACAATATTGTTAAGAACCAGATGAAGAGGGTAGCTCGACTGAATACATCTGATGATATGATGACAGACCAACTAAGAAAGGTAGCTAATGACTTTGTAAAAAAAGGGTATGATACCCATATGGTTGAAAATACTGTTAATGAAGTTATAAAACAATGTTCTACTGATGCTAGATCTACTTTTTCTGATAAGCCTAGTAATGATAGGAACCGAACTGGTACTAGACAGAATACAATAAGATGTATGTTAACATATAACAAAAATACAATATGATTAGATGCATTATAAACAAATATTGGTACATTTTGCAAGATGTACCAGAGCGGTGAACGACCACCTCTAATAGACCACAATTTGAGTATAAGAGAAATGCTAATTTAAAACAGCTTCTTTGTTATAAAGAACAACCATGTAACTCCAGTAATTTTAAAATAACTAAGGAAAGGTACCACAATGTGTGGGAACTGTGTTTTTTGTAAACATATTTATACTGATAAGGTATTTGTTCATCCAGTAAGTGGTCAGACTTTTGAGCTAAGAGCAACAGAGAATTGTAATACTAAGAACTTGGTCTATGGCTTTGTGTGTATGCTGTGATGCCTACTACGTAGGCCAACTTGCCAAAGGCTAAAAGAACAGTTCTACTTTGTTTCATTGAAAGCTCATTACACTGAATTTGAATTCACCCTGACCAAATCGCTGAAAGCTCAAATTACTGAAAACTCATTTCACCGAATCTCATTTCACTGAAGTGAAGTACTAGCACTGTGTAGTGTACTGTTAGGCAAGTAAAAGGTATATGCCCTTTTCCCCACTGTAGTGTGATCCTGGAGTTAGTATATATAGTTAGGAGGTCTGTGGAGGGGATAGCCTTCCACATTGGGGGGTGTGGGGGTTGTAGACCCCCACTTAGTTTGGGTATATATTGTCTTCTGGAAAGAGTTAGTCATTTGTGTTGTAAGTATGCATGTCTATGGTTTAAAATGTATTGTTTTGAAACTTTCAGTGAAATATAATATAAAACAAAACTAGGTGAGAGGCTATGCCCCGCACACCCCCAATGTGGGGGGCTGTGCTCCCCAAGCCCCCCAACTATATATACTAATGCCAGGATCACACTACAGTGGGGGAAAAGGGCATATACCTTTTACTTACCTTACAGTACACTACAGAGTGCCAGTACTTCACTTCAGTGAAATGAGTTTTCAGTAATTTGAGCTTTCAGTGATTTGGTCAGGGTGAATTTAAATTCAGTGAATTGAGCTTTCAATGAAACAAAGTAGACCCAAAAGAACATATTAGTAACCATATATCAGAAATGCAAAGACTGGTATTGACTAATGCCCTGTATAAACATAAAGTGGATAGTGGTAGCGAAGAAAACTTCAAATTCTGTATTTTACAAGTAGTCCATGAAAACTTGTGTGGCTATAATATTCTACATAATATTGAGCTAGATGAGTTTTACCAGATGCTGCGTATGCGAGCACATATGCATCCAGGCCTGAAAGGACATGTCTCTTTAAAACCGCTTTTTAATGACAAGCACATTAAAGTATGATGTGCTTATATAGAAAAATGTTAATAATTTTGATATATATTTTTATTTGCATTTTACATCCGCATGTTATGGTTATTTGTTGCATACACTGTGCTTTATACAATTTTAAACTAATTTGACATACTGGTGTTGATTTTGAAATGCATCATGTGACTACAATAGATCATGTGACTGTGTTAGGAAGTATATAAGGAAGTACTTGTTCGTGCTGATTTTAGATATGCCTGAGGAAGCCACTTTGTGGTGAAAGTTTTAGAACTTGTGGCTTGTTGAATAAATGGAATTTTGTTACTGTAAGTGCTTGGTGTGTTTACTTGGTGATTTTTGTTACTGTATGATTTTGGACTTTGAAACTACTAGTTTAATTGCTTCCATTGCTGCTTTTTGGTGTTGTATACTCTAAATTGGCCCTAGGTGTGTGTGGGAGTGTGCCCTCTGAGGAGTGTTGGGCTCCGGGCTAGCAATCTGACCCCATAAAAAACATAACTGCTACTGAAACAATGAATGCCTGGAAAGTGCTGCTTGCTTAAAGTGCTGAATGGCATGGAGAGGATGAGACAGAGAGAGACTATATTCCATAGTGAAAGAAAATGTTTCTAACACATGCTAATCCAGATCTCAAACTGTAAATTGCATATTGATTTTATATTTTAATTGTAGTCCCAAGTTCTGAAATAGTTTTTCCACTGTGGTACTGTATTCCGTTTTTAGTCTGTCATACTTTTTTTTTTTGCAAATTAAAGCCTTCAAGGTTTTTCCACAGAAATGTTAAGTTCCCAAATGAATTAATACCCTTATGTCTTTAATGTCAAACTCTAGTAGCAAAATAATACTATTGCATTTACTTTTTATTTTTTATCACTGGACGTCTTCTCTGTGATTATTGGAAAAGTAAAATCTTTGTTTTCTCTGTTTCTTCTTCAATTCGTCCTCGTTTTGCTGCATCTGTGTAAGTTTTTTTTTTTGTTTTGCCAAAAACCCTGTTTCAGAGGTAAACGTTTAAAACTGGCTACTCTACCAGCTGGGAGTAACTGCAGTGTTTTCCCTCCACCAGTTGCTACTTTTATTTCCAACCTGTTGATGTCTTTCTCTTTCCTCCTGTTGTATTCTCTGCCATGTCATGTCTTCTTGCTTCTTCTCTTTTCTTTCAGTCTGCCTGGTTCATCAAAATGAGTAGTGTCTCCAATCCTCTGATTTCCAACTCTTTAAGAATGATTTCATCTTATTATCCTTCCTACAGTAAATGTTCGCATGGTTCCCTCTCCATCTCTGCTGTACTCTCGTCTTCTTGAAATCCACAGAACTGCAGTAACAGCCCTCTAGTGTGCTACCTATTCACTCAAAAGAGTGGTTCATTTCCTCTTTAAAAGTGACTTTTTTAAAAAAATGCAGAATATATTTACAATATTTACATTATTTTACAATATCTACAACCTTAGAAATATATTACAATATTTAAATATATGTGCAACCATTATGTTAGTTGAAAGATGTATCATAAACTAATAATTTCTTTTTACTCATTTACTATCCTAAATAATGTTATAGTAAAGCATAAAAAATTGCCAGCCAAGGGAGGTAAAGCAACAAGAACTCCAGTTTAATGAGCAATTTCATTCCAAACACAAAACAGAAACCTTATTAGATTAAACACTCACTCACCATTTACTATAAACTTGTCCCCTGACACATTGTGGCCAGCAAATTAATTAAATGAAGGAAAAAAAAACATTTCAAACCATGCAACACGCATATATTACAATCAAATTTTAAAATTTCAGTTAAAACATGTTAAATTATTTGCACATCAAAATTTACTACACAATCTGTATAAAATAGTAGTAAAAATCATAACTTAGCCCTTTTATGGGTTAAAGAGCTATTTATTGAAATTTTATTTATGTCTAGGATGCTACAGGCATTCAGTTCAGTCTGCCATTAAACCTCCCTGGCTTTGAGCCTAGCATACCAATCCCCCCCTCTTAAATCTGGTACTACCCTTTTCAAAACCGAGAATAAAAACTTTTTATAGTGCATGCAATCCTTGGAGTACTTATACAAGGCATTGGTCACATCAACCTCTTTACAGCATGTAAATTGTGATAATTTTTTTCTCAATGTTTGCTCAGTTTTACCATGTAAAAACAAGGACAATGGTTATACTATGCCAAATATATCACCACCATGATCCTGCAATCAAAGTGGAATTTGCAGGCAATACTACATGGATATCCTGCCACATGAATGTTCTTCATGTCTAAAATAAACCTACACTGGTTGAAGGATCCACATCTGTACACACCCCTATTAAAAATGTCCTTAATGTTTTTGTTAATCTTAAACAAAACTTTTAATTGTTTTCTATTTTATAAGTAAACCTGGGCACATTGCCAGGTTTATCAGTGAACACATACATACCAAAAAAGAATGACCAACTCCTTGTAAAAATCTCCTTGATGTCCATATTTCTGCTGTTGTATTCCAACACCATTGTTCTAAAAAAATGTCATCTTTACTATCACTGGGTAAGTAAGATGGCTTTCTAATTAAACATGGACTTTTTGTAAGCTTAATATGCTTCACTTCTTCATAGTAACTATCAAAGAAAACCTATGTGTACCTCCTGTCTAAAATATTTTTTAAAAATTCACACTGTTTCAAAACAACTCTGCTATTCAGAGACCAAATTGGATAATATTTTCACAATGTTTTTCTGTTTTTCTTCTGCCACTGGGGGTGAGGGCTGTTTAAATTGCCTTACGATAATTTCATTTAATTTTGAGGAGTTGAAGGAACACATATCATAATTATTGTACAGCAATACATCCAAAAAAAATCCACAAACTTATCTTGCCCTTGTCTATCTCACTAGCAAACTCAAGAAGTCTGTAGTCTGGTTGATAAAACATGGAAATTCATTCAACATATCAGAGTTCCTAGTCCATAAACTAAAAATGTCATCCAGGAATCTCAAATACTGTAAATGTAATTCTAAAATTTATAGCCAAATATAAAGTTGCATTGCCATGGCAAATAATATAATGTTGGTAAAAACTTGACACTGTAGCAGTCCCCATTACTACTCCCGACTTGTTTGAAACATTCATTTTCAAAATATACAAATTTATTTAACACAAGATCTATACATTCACAAATAATTTTAATGTCAGTTTTTTCTAAAATTTGTACCACATGTCAAAGCTTCACAGAACCACTCCATTCCAATGTCCTGTAGAATTCTTAAAATTAAGTCTTTGATATCAGTGGTGGCAATTAATGTATTTGGGTCAAACACAGTGGCAGAAATGTCTTGCAGAAAGTGCCAGGAGTCTTTTAAAACATCTTTCTTTTGTCAGTAAAGAAATCTGTAAGGTGAAAATCCACTAATTTAACCATTGGTTCAGTCTTGGATTCCATCAACACTGTCATCGGCCGTACAGGTAGATTGTCAAAAGATTCATGCTTCTTAGGGATCCCAAAAATGGAATGCAATATTAGATTCTCAGCCTTCATATATACAGAAAGCTAATTTCTGAACCCCTAATTCAAGATGCAAGTCCTTCAACCATAAGTCTATCTTGGGGTAACTAATAATGACTTTGTTCAGTAAAGCCAAAACAAAAGTCACAATTGTTCAAGTAGTACAGCACTTTTAGAATGTACATAAAGGTATCTATAATGACCCTAACATCCTTATCAGGCTTCATGATATAAATTGACTTGTCCTCAGAAATATTTTTTAACAGTTTATATTCATGATGTGTGAGATTGTAGTACATTCTCCTATTAGTGACCTCTAGTTCACTCAGATCATTCTCACATAGTTTTTCAATGAGTGCCACAATGTGGGTGAAAAGTTAGTTACATGAATACAAAACATTTCCTTTCAAACCATGCAACACATAAGTAATAATATTTAATTAAAATGTTAAATTATCGGCACATCAAAACTTGCTGCACACAAATGTTTTTTATAAAAAAATAGTATGCGTGGTAATTTTTGATGCACAGCTAATTTTTAATATGTATTGTTGCATGATTTGAAAGGAAGAGTTTCTGCATTAATGTAATTAACTTTTTGACCACATGGTGGCAGTAGAAAAGTTTATAAAAGAAGAAATGGTAAGTGAATGTTTACTCTGATGAAGATCCTATGTATGTTTGGAATGAAAACACTCAAACTGGTTTTCTTATGGCTTTATCTCCCTTGGCTGGTATTTTTTTATGTTTGGAACCTTTCTGTTCAACTGTTTGGACAAATATTTGGTTATTAATTTTCTATACAGTTAATCATTCCTCATTCACCCTTTTGTCCATGATCAAAACCCTATTCTTTTCAAAATATCTGAAAAACACAATTTCTTATTAACAAGTATTTGTCTTAATCTGGTAAAAGTTAATACTCCACAGAAACACACCAAACACAAACTGATAAATTCTGTGGTACCAAGAAGGTGGGAACAGTATTCCAAACTCAAAATTTATTAGAACAAGTTCTCTTAATCTCTCATTCATTCTACATTTCTAATATAGCCCAAAACATTATTTTATTAATCTTTGCCATACAAAATCATATGCATCTTATTTTCAATATGTTTTAATATTCATGATCACATTGTTCCTATGTAAAAAATGCCGTACCTCTACTCTTTCACCCTCCTACTCAAAAATGTTTGCCATTTCTAATTATCTACAAAACAAGTAATCTATAATTCAGCCTTTTATACAGCACACTTTCTTTTACTTGCAATTTGATTAACTTCGTAAAAAAATTTACATGATTTCAACATTTCCAAATCTTACCTTTCCTTAGGGCTTCAATAACTTCCTTACCCAACACTTCTCAAGGGTTAACACACTAAAGACTTTGCACCAACTTACTTTGCTGTTCCTTTATATGTGCTCCTTACTCATCAATATCGAATTTCCAAAGCAAGATTTTCTTTTGATATTCCTGAACTTTATTATACACTTATTTTCCCCTTTTCTCAATGTCACCTTGTCCATACATGTTTAATATTTAGTGTCCAAACTTCTAACAACCAAATTCTTTCTCATCTCTCCTACACTTGAAAATCTAGTCTACTCACCTTCTTCCAAATACTATAACCCTTCTCTTTACTGCGTTCTGGCTTGAACACCCATATTATGCCAAACACCAATTGCATTATTTCCTTCTTTTTTCTCACTTGGAACCATGTATCTACTTGCCACATAACCCAGTCTGCCCAAAATAATAGAACTGATTGAATATGTATTTGTATAAGGTAATCTAAATGTCTATCAGAAAGTACTTATTTTTAGTATTTTTATAGTTGCTTCCTTTCTGATTCAAGAAAGTAGACCTTTCTTTCTTAACAACATCACCTATGCCTTTTCTGTTTTCCTTTTTCTTGCTTTTTTCACTGTATCAGTCAGTAATAATTCTCTCATCCAATCCTTATTCCTGGCTATAATTATTATAGATTCTTTATAAGATAAGAAATTATGAAGTTCAGAGTTCAACACTTTATACACCTCCTCCTCCATTAGACACCTACTAATGCATTTGCGATGAAAAAAGCATACTAATCATAGGGCATCACTGCCTTACACCCCATTTTACTATTTATTCATGAAACCACCGATTAGTCCTAAATCTAACTCCATTATTTGCAAACTATTATTTTCATTATTCTTCTACCAGGACCATACTGTGCTATAATTTTCTCTAAACAATGATGTCTCACATAATCAAACACCTTACTTATGTCCCTTACCATCAGTTTTGAATCACTTCCTCCATATCTATCGTCTACTATTTGTTTTATCATCACCAATAATTCCTGGTTTACTTCATCCCATATATAGTAGGATATATCACCTCATGTATATCTTTCTCAAACCTTATTTGCATATGTTTTATCAACTTTATAGTATTGCTCAAAGAAATAAAGGCCCCAAATTATTTTTTTCACTTTCCTCCTTTTTTGAGTTTCATAAATGTTTTATAACACCTTCACATATTTTACTGTTACCTATGCCTTTCCAAGCCATTCATTTAGAACTTTAACAAACATTTTATTTTGATTCATATTAAATTTATTGTATATCTCATATCCCATAGCATCTTTTCTGATAGTGAAAAGTCTATGCCCTAAGAATAATATCAAATTCTTCCAAAGCAGTATTGTGTTGTAAAATTGCAATTATAACCCTGGAAAACATGCTCACAGTCCAAAGTACTTTACTTTGCCCATTGCTTTTATTATACACATTCTTTGCATAAGCTTTCACACAGTCATGATCTAATTTTGTCTTTTTCATTTTTTAGTCCTCTTAAAATTGCCATTCTATGTATTTGTGCTAAATGTGGTGGTACCTCCCCTTTCTTTCCAGTTATACAATATCTTTATACAATATTTCCTTGATTATTTTTTTCTTTTTATAAACTTGTCTTCCTCCAGAAAAATCTAGAGCATTACTCTATAAGTCAATCATCATCCTTTTTTCATAATTTTATATTCCTATCTTTTTTTAATTTTTCTTCTGCTGCAACTCTATCCATGCATGTACCTTATACTTTTCCCTTCATATAGCCTGACAGTTTATGCAAGCTTTACAACAAATTTTATACTCTAATGTTGTCTCCACAACTGTAATATTTCTTCACTCATTTTATTTATATCTAACATTTTACTGCTAACATTTCTTTAACTTTCCCCTCACAGATATTCTGTTTATTTACCTCTATAAAAATAAAACCAATGATCTGGTAAACCCAGTAATCAATACACCTCAAACCTTAAGTCCCTCTGACATTAGAAAATAGTCCATTTATTCTTCAACCGACATCTTGTCTGTCTATAATTGTTATTATTCCACACACTTGTTATCCAACTTAATTCCTATAATTTCTTTACATCTTGCTTTGCCTTCTTTTTTACAGTCAAATCATGGTTTCAGTCCCCATTATTATAATTTTTGTATTAATCATTAAAATGGTACTTTTTTAAAAAAAGACCCTCTCTCATAGCTTAGTATAAGCATCATCTTCTATTACCTAAATGTATAATTTCCCCCATGTAAATATCTACCACTGGCATATTGACTGCACACACAATGCACACATCTAATCCCTTTATTGTTTCATTGAAACATTGAGCTAATCCCAAACAGCAGTGACCACTAAACTTCCACACAGTCCTATTCCTCCTTAATGTCTCTGTTTGCTTTCTGTCTCCAAGGCCATAATAAACCTTGTATCTTGTAAATAACATTAACATATGAACTCACACACCTTTCCAATTTAGTAATCTTTCTCATCTTATTTATAAAGGTATTCACATTTATTGAAACCTGTCTAACTTTGTTTCTTTCCTTTTTTAACCTTGGGAGGATGCATAAAATTCTGTTTTTGAACCTTCACTATCTGACTTATTGAACTTTTTCTTTCTGGTCTGACTAAATCCCCCTCTTCCCCTTCTTGATCCATTTGCTAACTTAATAATTGCCCAAACATACTACTTGTTTTGACTTTACGTTTTTTTGTAAACCAATTCAAATATAATTTTTCTAGAACATCAGAACCATCATTTTCACTTTCATTTCCAATGCAGTTTTTACCATTTTTACCCTTATGTGCCCTTCTGTAGTTCCTTCATTTATTTTCATATTTTCTGCATAATCAAGCCAAAATGATGGTCTCTCCCTCATAGCATGCATTCCATTTTATATTTGTTCATTGTATTCATGGATTCGGATTTCCATTCATTGATTACATTTGCACCTTTTACATTCTTCAAGTAAATGCTCTGTACTTCATAGAAAAGTTTTTGGCTGTCCTAGAGATCTGAGTGTACTCATAAACCATACTACAAAAATTAAACTTGGCAAATGTTAAAAATCATATTTTCTTTTACACTTAACATCATATCCATTTCCCATTCCATACATGCCTTTCATTTTATTCATCTTAATATTTTCAAACATTTTTTCTGCTTTCATCTTCAATAAAATCAGTTCTAAAATGTACAATAATATTTTTTTACTGCTACTCTGACCCTTGAACAAGTTTCTTTTGCTTACTACTAGTCCAAAACTTATGAATTAAGTCCAACTCAAAGGTCATATCAGAAACGTTGTCTTTGCCCAAGTAAATGAAGACCTGAAAACTCTCACAGATATCCAAAGGGAATAATCAAATTATTCCAAATAAATTCAATAGTAGTATAATTTTTGCTTCTTATCCTCACTGTATATTCTTTTTTGTTTTGAAAATCCTTTATAGTACTGGTTTCACAAACCTTTTGTGAAACAATGACCTCACCAAATGTTTTATTTAGACCTGGTAATAATCATTTTCCTTCACAATCTGTTGTAGTAATCATTTTTATTAGTTTAATCTACAAATACAGATTTTGACAGTTCTCCCTATGATTCTGCCAAGAATTCCCTGATTCAGCCTTCTCCAGTAATTACATCAACTCATCATTTTTCATTCTGCCACCATGTAGTTCTGTTATCAACACATCACTCTATGAGGAACCATTCTGTGGAGGCTAAGCACTGCTTATTTGTAGCATCCACTGCATTTTCAGTGACCATCATGCATGCTTCCATTAAGACACCTGTGACTTCCATCACTATTTTTGCATATTGCTAAGCAAAATTGCAGTTTTCCCTGTACTTATCTCCAATGGAGCTAAACTCCATAACATGGCTGCCACTTCTCCTAGCTGCCTAAATGCAAAGACTCATAGTGCAGCAGCTTCAAGGAAAGAGTATGAGTCCTTTAATTAAGCATTATTTGCAACATTACACTTTACATATTTACTATTTATACAATGTGCAGTTTTCCACTTTTCTTATTATTATACAATCATAATTATCTTACTTGAGCTTCTGTCATCCTTATTAGACCCCCACTCCTTTTTACACAGCTACCATCATATTTTTCTTAAAATTACTACTAATCTCCACTTACCATTAAACATGATTTAATTTATCCTTTCATTCCAAATGGCCCATAGAACATACAATAATCTATCAATTATACTAATGTATTGCTTAGTTTTATGTCTATAATGTATGTATCAGTCTTTGCCATTTATATGTTTTATATCTTCAAAAAACTTTTCTTTACATAGATTTTTCCACAAATGTGTAACCCTTATACATTGTAATATATATACAAACTCTTTCATTTATTTTTTTATATGGCATATTTCCTTTTACTGGTAATTTATTAATTGCTAATCTCCATAAAAATCTTGACTTTCCACTAGCTTATTACAACATGTTTTTGTACTTTTATAGTAATAGCTTTTTCATTCATTAAATCAGCCCGAAGATTAATATAATAATCATTTTCAATTTCATCAATTTTTATCTTCCATAAAAATATATTTTTCTTTCTCATTTCATTTATACATCCTTTTCCTGTCTTAATTTTCTTAACACATCCCAATACCATTCACATTTATATTTCAATAGATTTACTGCTAAGGTCTCATTTGTATCATTTATCCAAAGCAAGACTATTTATAAATTTAGTGAAGCAGCATATACAATTGGGTTTATTAATCCTAAACATCTGACTTCCTTATCCATATGGAAGATTTCTCTCTTAACTGTTTTCAGTCTCAAACCCCATTTAAAGAAAAAATGCTTGTAATATTTTTTTTCATAAATATTAACATATGGATACTTGCTAAATAGACTGTCTTTCTCAATATAATTGAATTAATCAAATGAACATATTTATTAAAAGATAACTTATGTTTTCCAAATTAACAAAACTGCTTTGTCTTCTATTATCCCTGTCCATCCACTTAAATTTTTACCTCCAAATCTTATGCCTAACACAGAGATTTCTTTCATTGAAAAATATATTCTTCCCAGCATTGCTATATCACCTAGTCTTTTACTACTGTCTTTATTTAAATCCATGCATGTTGAATTTAAGCATTCATATACATGAGATATTACTTTTTTCATCCAGAATGTATCTTTTGTAATCAATATATCATCTGCTTAAGTCAATATAACTGTAATTTTCGTTAGTAATATGAGTAGGATCGTTCATGTATATATTTACATCTCTCACCAACACATTCATAACTAAAGCAAATACTATGGTAGTTTTGGGACATCCTTGACATATGCCATTCTTTATATCTCTTTCTTTGTTTAATTATCTGTTCACTAAAATTATTTATTTTTGTCATACAATGAACAACATACATTCTTAATTTTCTCACTAATGTTATATTCTCTCATAATTATCCACAAAAGTTCATGTTGTAGTGTATCAAATGCTTTAGTCTCCTATCATAAGCTTTGTTTCCTGCCTCCTGCATAGGTCATCCACAATTTACCTTACTAATAATAACAATTTCTGGCATCCTTTCCCCTTTAAACTATGTATGCCATTTTCCATAATATTTTTCAGTTTATGTTCCATTCTCTTCTGAATTATTTTCACAAATATTTTGTAGTCTGCATTGTTCAATTCTAAAGTCTCCAATTGTTTATTTCATTTTTGTCTTCATTTTTCCATATATGCTTAAATATACCACTGCATAAATCTGTATGCACAAAACCTTCATTTAACAATTTCTTTTAAGAAGTATTTTTTTCTGCTAATACATACATTTTTTTATAGAACTGATATCCTATTCCATCTGGGCCTGCAACTGACTGCAAATTAACTAGTCTAAGTATTTTATCTAATTGTCTAATTCATATAAGGAAACTTCATTTTCTAATTCTTTCTATGTGTGATCATTTTTAATGTTCAATTCTTTTTGTGAACCTTCTTTTTATCTTGAAACATTTTCTTTACATAATTTATTACAATATTCATGATTTTTCCCTGAGACTTTCTTACCTCTCCATTATCTTTAATTTCTGTCATTATACTAGTTTTTTTCTTTAACTAGACTAAAACAGGCTGATACTTCTTTTATTTTACCTTGCAGGGGTTATCTTTGCTTAAATAATTTAATTTTCTCTTGATCGTTTTCATAAATTCTTCACTCTGTCACAAAACACTCTTCGTCATTTCTTTCCAAATCTTTTAAAGCATCTATACACATTGTCCTATAAATTGCTTTTTCTAGTTTTCTTATATCTGATGGCCAATCTGAAAAAAATAGTTTATATATATATATATATATATATATATATATATATATATATATATATATATATATATATATTTTTTCTCGTTTGAAAGAGAGCCACCATTCAGAACAGTTTTTATAACATACTCTAGTGAAAATGTGATTTTTCCATAATTGCATAATTACTTTCTTTCCCTTATCATCCCATAATTCCTCATTTATTCTTTTTTTTTTTTTTTACTTTTCCCTTGGCCAATTTGGTGTACTCTTTATTTCCCTTTATCTGAATGATCTGGAAAAAACTATTGTAAGCATATCTTTAGCAATTTGTAAATCTTGTGATACAAAGAAATAGTCTATTTATGTCTTGTATATACCTTGGTTATATGTCCATGAATTAATATTCAATCTTTAAATTGCCACATTTTATAATCTCAGATATTTTCTTAATATTATTGCCTCTCTTTTCTATTTTTCCTCTCAAATCACAATTAAAATCTCCTGTTAATATTATATGCATTTATATTTATTACTATGTAATCCAGAATTGTATGAAATACATTTTCTTACTTTATTTATAACATAAGCATACAGTACCATCATTCTATAAACCTAATTATACCATCTGAGAGCTACAATAGTTACTCTTCCCATCATTACCAGTGTTCCATTCAACATTTTCATTGACGTCCTACAAAGTAACATTATGTGAGAACATTGTTATTGCTTCTCTTCCCCAAAGCTTTTTTGTTTGTAATCTTTCTTCTTGTGCCACAAATCTTACATCTTCTAATATTATTACATTAGCATCACACTTCTTGCACCAATATAAGATGCCTATTCTACTTATATTTTACTGCTTTTTACATGTATTGAAATAACTCTACTATTATTACTATATTTATGATGTAACTTAATGGGAATTGTGTATATCTGTAAAGCCAAACATTTATCTAATTTACATTATTCATTTACTTTCTTTTTTCTTACACTTATCCCTTTAACCTTTCTTTTACCAGTAGAACTCATTTCTTATTTAACTAGTTTCCAATTTATATCTTCCTCATCACTTATTTCAGAGCCTTCCTCAATAATGGATTCTGCTTCTTTGTTCTCTTTAATCTTATATTTATTTTTAGCCTGTTCTTATTTTTATGCTTCTTTATCTTTTATTCTTACTATTTCTTCTCTATGTAAATTTTTCTCATTTTTATTTTCTTCTTCTTCATGATTTATTTCCATATTACAATCCAGCCATAAATGCCCAGTTTTGTTACATTTATAACATTTCAATTCACTTCTTTTTGCATCATATCCTGTTTCCCACAAATATAACATTTCATTTTATCACAATTACTTATCAAATGATCATCCTTCCCAATAGAAAAAACATGTTTTGGATTCACCTCAGTATTTTACAACACCCTTAATTATTTCTACACTTATACTAGGAATATGAATAATTTTCTCTTTATCCAGTATGACATTCCCATCCATCAGTTCATAATCCTCTAACATAAACTTTACTAATATCCATAACTTTTTATTTCATTTACTTAAATGTATCTTCAAAGTCTCTTAAAGCTTCATTTTGAAAATAAACATGCATTTTCTTTCTTGTTTCCCCTGTGACGTGCTTTAACCATATATAAATTCCAGGGATTACAGTTATTTTTTTTTGTTTTCATTCTCTTCCAAAAAGCTTTCCATGACAAAACCAATCTCAGGTATAATGTCACAAAATGACTCTTTATGAATAAGAATAAAAGCTCTTACCTCACGAGCCTCTACACATAATGGCACCATCAAATTATCCCAAATGTCATATATGTCGATTTCTTTTTCTTTACAATGAATTTCCTTTGATTGTTGACATTACCATTTTTCTGTTCTTCTCTCATCACTTTCTCTGCATTGTTCTTAACAGTCCCTGCATAACATTTCTTTTTTTTGACTGTCTTCTTTCAAAATAACTTCAGATTCCTCCAAAAATATTTGTTTTCCATAATTCACCCCAAGAAACATATTTTTTGCTCTCTGGCTTGGTCACTTATTAGCCCACAACCCACCTGACTGGATGGCTGTAATAATACATCAATCTTTTGTAAATCATTTGCTTCTGATGAAGCAATAACTCCTCTGAATCATGTAATGATTTCACCACAGTACTGGCATTTACCTCTGTGCTGTATGCTATCTTGAATTCCTTAACTGCTATTCTCCCAGCTGTCACTGCACTAGGACCAGAGTGAATACTCTCCTAATGAGAAGGGGTTCTTTACTGATTTTACAATTTTATATATAATGCAAAACAGTCTCATATGTTATTAATCATTCCCCACACCATTTTTCCAGAGCCAAAAAAAATGTATTTTCGTCAAAATCTCTAGTGAAGTTTAATGAGAAATGGATAATACTTCATTAAGTCTCTTAATCCATAATGCATATAAGGCAAATATATTTTTATCAAATTTTTCAACCTCTTTTCTATTTTTACCCTAATACCTGTATTTGAACATATTCATATTTAAATTTTCAACTGTTCCAAAACCTTTCAACATCTTGTTATTAAATATTTCTTCCCATAACCTCTTTACTGTAGAACATTTCATAAACACCTATTCGGTTTTTTCAAGCTGCCCACAGTGATTACACACTCTTTCTTGTATTCCTTTATAAGGCATGTTAGCTTTAACAGAAAATTTACCTAGTGTCAATCTCCACAAAAAGTCTTTACATTCATACATTTTCTTACACCATGTAAATCTTATTTTAATAGAAATTCTTTTCTCATTTTCTAAATACTTCCATGGAAAAACATAATGTTCTTTCACAATATTCAATATCATTCTTTCCTATTCTTTTCAGCATTATTTATGTTCAATTTCCATAAAAGGGAATTTTGTTTTGGTACTTTTTTACATCTTCAATCGCACAATTTTTTCATCTTTTTCCTAACACCATCTTTTCATAAAAAAATTATATTTAACATTCAAAATTTATTCTATTAAATGTCTGTTCTCTTTTTAAAATTTAAAAAAGCTCTATACAACTTTAAGAATGCTGCATGAACAATTGGGTTAATTAACTCTAATTCCCCTTCCTCTTCCTTAACATACAGAATCCCTCTTCTAACTGGATTTGACCTTGATTCCCATATAAACAAAAATACAGTAGTCATACCCCAGGATTTAATAAAATCCATGTAGGCATAGTGTAGAGCCAGCATGGGATGTATCCATGTACACGGCCACGTTTCCCCCTCAGCAGCGTGCCATGCATATTAATGAAGGCACACTGCCAAGGGAGAGCATTGGAACAGGGATATTGAATTCCCATAGGGAGAAGTATAGAGATAACACATGGTGGTGGATGCCTGGTCAAATGTTATGTACAGGGTAAGGCTCCCTGTAATGTTCTCTGCTACTGTTGAAATGCTGTGAATTGTTGTAAATGTGTAATATTTTATTGTTATGAATGTTTTTTCTTCTCTGTATGTTTGCACAGCATAGCACAGATTGCAGCAATGCCAAGCTGTGCTCACATATAGACAGCTGACACCTGCTACATATGTAAAAACAAAAACCGGATGTAATTAATTATCATGTTTACTTTTTTTATTTATTCGTATTTAAAACATTTTTTTTTTTTAATTGTCATTTGCGAGGTGTGGCGTGGAGCACAGCAGAGCTAAGCAGTGCTTATAGATACATAGCCAACACCTGCCAGACATCTAAAAATAGAAACAGGATGTAATTAATTATTTAGTTGTAGGTCTGTTTACACCTGTTTGCATGACATGGTGCGGTGCTCAGCAGCCCTAACAGGTAGCCTAGCACTATATGTGCAGGTATACTAGTTTTCATACTATCCAAGTAGCTAAATGGGCAGAGTTATGGCCTAATGTGTAATAGGTCCTGGGTCTGAGTCCATTTCTGTAAATTAATTTACTGTTTTTGTTCAATTTAATAAAAAAATATGTAAATATGGTATTGCTGCACTGTGCTAAGCACTGCTTACACATGCTAATAGCTACTACAGTTTGTACAGTGCTAAGCTTTGCTAAAATCACAGTTGTGTGAGTTTTTACACTGATTAACTCCACTTAGCTGGTTTGTGCTCTGCTAAGCAATGTGGTGTGTTTTTGAAAGTTGCCCAGTGGCATGTAAGTGTTGGCAAACAGCCTATATTAAGCACAATAGTTGAGAATTCTACACCATTCTTTGGAGTCTAATCAACGTTGATACGGCAGGTGGTGCTGGTGAAGGTGGGCACTTTCAGTGCAGAGATGGGGTGTTCAGGAGTCCAGGGTCTTTGTTGGGCTCTTGGTAAAGAACCATGAACCCAGGCTGATGCAGGGCAGTTTCCAGGGCTCAGAATGTAAGGTAGAGGCCTGGGGCCAGATGTCCAGGGAAATTACTAGTGTTACTAGTATCCCCTGCACAGGTGAGCAGTGTCGCCACCATTATGAAGACCTGAAGAGGAGAAAGAGCAAACCTTGGACACCTGGATCCAAGAAGCCAGAGCTGGGAATGCCCCACAAATATGTAAGTATGTTTTCCACTGTTTTACCAATATGAAAGCTGAATGTCTGCAAAACTGGCATGCATAATGGTGTGTGTCTCTCTTCCAACAGTTCCAGTCAAGAGAGCTCACAATGTAGTGTCCCATGCCGGGTACCTGGCCAGGTTGCTCCATGAGTATGGTAAGTATGGATTTATAATGCTAACTATAGTGCAATAAGCAAGAAAGAGTAAAGCATTTACTGCAGTAAAGTATACATAATAAAAACTGTAATGCAATAAATGGGCAATTAGAACTGTAGTGCAATAAATGGGCAATTAGAGCTGTAGTGCAGTAAATTAACAATAACAACTGTATTGCAATAAACAATACCAATAACAGTAAGCAAAATGGTCCACCTTATGTGAAACTGTTCTGTGTAGTTGTGTACCTGCATTTGTTACTGCTTGGCCCATACTGACCCATGCTAACAGCTTGAGAGGTATGTACTTGCTACATCAGCTATAGGAGAATTGTATAGGGATGTAAGTTATGCTGCTGCCTTGTGGAGGCATATGGGACTTGGATTCCACAACACCTTCCCTATCCAAGGTGTTCACCTCCCTCATGTGTCACACACTGCCCCTGTGTGCTGGCTTGTCTGTATTGTCTGTCTGCAAATGCATCCTCACCTACCCAACTTACCTTCCCTACATGTACGAATGTCCCTTCTCCAATGTTCCACTCTCACCTTAAAAAAACAAAGAAAAAATGGGCACCTGTCCCAAAACATAAAATTGTCCCATACATAGCTTTCCATTTTTTACACATGTCCACTGGACATGCGTGATCTAGACCAATTGGCTTGACAACACAGTTATGTTGTCCTCACTCCTTTCTCTGGGGTAAGAGTTTAAAGTCATGTATAAATTCTGTCAAGGTGCACAGCTGTTGCTGTACAAGAAATGGATAGCTATGGTTCTTTCATACACCCTTTCTGCACATCCCTACCTGCCTTTCTCTATGTTTTTCTCCCTGCTTGTACCCCATTTCACCACTTTCCTATCTCTCCATTTTTCTTTTCTTTATATTTTTAGTGCAGTTTCACTAAGCTCAGCTAAATAAAGCTATATTAATTATATGTGTTTTTAAAAATTGCAATACACACTTAAAAATAAACACCTGTCCCATGTTTTGAACCTAAGACCATCACACCTGCTATGCCACACAACTATTAATTAAAACAGGGGGTTTAAACAAAATGTAGTTTTTGCCAGTTACAGTCATTAAGTGTGTTCCAGCGGAGCTGAGCACCGTGCAAACTTGATTAAAAAGTGATGGAAAAAATGGGAGCGTACCTTGGACTCTGGCACAATAGTACACCACTAGACAGACAAACACATGATAATGGATGTAAGTGAGGCCTGTGATAGCAGGTAAATGTGCCCTTCATCAACAACATATAGGAAGATACCTACTAAGGCACTAATAGCAAAATACATGCTCAACTGGTGCAGAAATACATCCATATAAAGCCATGCACACACTGATGGATGTAGAAAATGTTTGTCACAGCCTGTATGTGTGCACATATATCTTGCAAATACATCTGCTGTAGCAGTGACTCAGTAGCTCAATCTGTTAAATGCCTTGCAAACAGTATGTTTTGCCACACACAATCCTGGGTTCAAATACAGTGGTATGTAGAAGTGAATTTACAGTATTGTGCAGGCAGCAATTAATGACTGAGTCATCCACTCTTTATCCATACAATGCATTTCAAATGACATGTTTGCTTTTCACTGATGGAAGTCACAGGCCTGCAGGTAGGAACACACTTCACATATCCCTATAGCAAAACTATATGTGCATAAAGTGTCACGTCATGCATTAATATGCATTCACAGAGAATGTCAACTCAGGTACTGCAGATGAGGGCCACTAATAGAGTGCACCACACAGTCCTTCCACAGTCACTGTACAGATTATCACAGCTGCACAGCTAACATACACACTGGAAATCCCTGCTTGTAACAAGGACTGTCCTCGTACATGCTGGAAAATTACTACCAGACTGTAACACATGACCTGGTAGTTGCCCAAATGGTGGACATATTCTTATATTTATACCCCATCATACTCAAGGACACACAAAACATGTTGCTTAGCACTCTGTTAGTGATACAATTGCCTAACATACCTTAAAAACATGCCTTATTTGGAGTGAAAAGGGTAGCCTCACTCTGGCTCTGCCTCTACAACAAGGCTGACACAGCTCCCACAGTTACTCCTACAGGTTCTTGTCCTCCAAAGTGTTCACACTCTCTGCCTATGTCTATTACCAGCAGCAGCAGCTGCAGCCTGTAGCACACACATCTCTATTGTAAGGTTTCTGCTACAGACCTTCCCTTCGCGACAATATAGTAATGTCCAGCACAACATTTCAGAAAGGGTCCCTAAGCTACATGAAGGCCTTATATATTGTACAGTGGTTGCATGTCATTGGATGATGATAGTGGAGATCAGCTATGTTGGTTGCAATTAGCATTTCAGAAACACATATTGGTTGAGAGAAGCATGTTAAAAAGGCAAGCAGCCGGCTGTGGTGAACTATTCTGTATGAAACTTTCCTAACACAGTACACGCGCTTGTGAAAACTTTGCTAACACCACATATCAACAGAGGAGTACTGCACTCCAACAGGTATGTAACCTTATTTGTGTACAATAGGATGCAGATGTGTGAATACCCTTACAGGAAATAGGGATTACGTTATTAAGCCTTTCTTAGACCTGTGATAATGGCAAGTCATTGATCTCCTGCTTTTTTACACCTATAGAGGAAGATATGCCCTAGAGAGCAGAGGAATGAAGGTCAGCAGGGCTAAGACAGAATATATGTGTGTAAATGAGAGGGAGGGTAGAGGAATGGTGAGGATGCAGGGAGTAGAGTTGGTAAAGGTGGATGAGTTTAACTACTTGGTGTCAACAGTTCAGAGTAATGGTGAATGTGGAAGAGAGGTGAAGAAGAGAGTACAGGCAGGGTGGAATGGGTGGAGAAGAGTGTCAGGAGTGATTTGTGACAGACGGGTACCAGTAAGAGTGAAAGGGAAGGTGTACAAGAGGGTAGTGAGACCAGCTATGTTATATGGGTTGGAGACAGTGGCATTGACAAAAAGGCAGGAGTCAGAGCTGGATGTGGCAGAGTTAAAGATGTTAAGATTTGCACTCGGTGTGACTAGGATGGATAGGATTAGGAATCAGTATATTAGAGGGTCAGCTCATGTTGGACAGTTTGGAGACAAAGCAAGAGAGACGAGATTGTGTTGGTTTGGACATGTGCTGAGGAGGGATGATGGGTATATTGGGAAAAAGATGCTAAGGATGGAGCTGCCAGGTAAGAGGAATAGAGGAAGGCCTAAGATAAGGTTTATGGACGTGGTGAGAGAGGACATGCAGGCGGTTGGTGTGACAGAGCAAGATGCAGAGGATAGGAAGAAATGGAAAGAGATGATCCGCTGTGGTGACCCCTAACGGGAAAAGCCAAAAGAGAATGATGAGAGGAAGTACAATACATCAAGGGTGCATTATTTATTGTCATTGTGGGACACTGGTGCCCCTTATAGTGGTTGTAATAGCACACTGCTATTTATGTGGCACTGTTCGTATAACAAATTATTGGGGGGTTGCCTGTAGGGGACACACTACAATAGATTCAAGTGTTGGGTGTATGATCATACAGCAATATCTGTCATGGCACACACAGGAATAGCTGGCTATTGCTACAATCCCAGTTGTAGCGATACACTTAGTATGTTTGTACACTGTGGAGTATGACATGTGTGAGTAAGCAGTGGATAGTGCCAGCCAGTTTATCCTTGCTGTATCTATACATAGTGTGCTTCCACGTATGTGATCCTGTAATGTGTTCCCAGTTTGTTGTCTTTCTGGAATCATGTACCCTAGGGCACCATTCTTTGATGCAGAGAATAAAATTATACTTGAAGGATGGTGGCAACATCATGGTATCCTACTATTCAGGGGGAGGCAAAACAGAGAACACAGAGCTGCATTGTGGGCTGACCTTGTCCGTGAGGTGTATGTGAGGGGTCATCAGGGCAGAACATATAAGCAGGTTTGACACCGCACAATGGATATGATCAATGCTGCATGAAGAAGAGCTGCAGATTTAGCCAGGGATATTAGTGCCACCAGTGGAGGGCCTGCTGTGGAACAACCACTCTTTTCCACTAAGGAATTCCTGGCAAACCTAGGCAGACACATCAGCTCCCAGGCATCCATCACACCATACATCGTGGATATGGGTGCCACAGTTTCCACAGCAGAGGAGCATGCAGGTAAGCTTAGTTTGAGCAGCATTGTAATACCATAGCATTCAGTGTGTTATGGTGCACATACTTTTATATGGGTGTCAAGTTTTTGTTCTTTGGGGGGGGCTTTACTCTCATACTTAGAATGTGACCAATACAACAAGCAACACAGTAAGTACTGTAAATGTGAGATATCTGGATGTATTACCTTGTTGTGCTGCAACATGTGGTGGTACTGACATTACCTTACCCTCAGCTTTCACAGGTCCATCAGGTATTGGCCAAGCCATGGTCCTGCACCTGGTAAGCATGACACTGTTTGTTATAGATGTAGGTTTACTGCAGTGCACAGACTGCCATCACAGCCTGCTGACTGCATTGCTGTACTGTCGGCATGATTGCCAACTGCACACATATTTTCTGACTGTAGGTATGTGAGTCATACTTATGCCTCGTAGGTGTGACTGCACTGATAGATGTTATGGCATTATTAGGACACTATAGGGTGTCCCATGTGTCAATTGTGCAGAGTCTACACAAATGTCAACAGTGTACCTCACTGTTGCTGATGAGATTGCAGTGTAATGAGATGTTATTGTCAAGTAACTACAGCTGTTAGTAGGAAGAGTACTGTCCTCATGTCCTCCTGGGTTTTCAACAGGTCTGCCATAGTGACAACAGTATATAGAGCCTTACATATATCACAACATAGTACTGCAGAGCATAATAGTGGAAGTATTAATGTGCTGCTTTTTTCTTTGTTATCACAGATGATCGGGGGCTTGGTGTCTGTACCTTACAGAACCTGATGTCAATGTCTTCTTAGACTCTGATGATGGCCACAGTGAAGCACAGGTGGGGGGATCGGGGGCTGAATCTGTCCCAGAGGTTGATACCCCACTTCTGCTCTCATTGTTACCACACACAGTCGGTATGTCCACACATACCCAGTCCCTGGAGACCACAGATATTGGAAAGTCAAAGGGTGGGGACATTGAACAGAAAAGTGTGGCAACTATGGCTTCAGTGAGTGCAGACACTGGCCATAGCCAGACAGCTGGTGAGGTCTCACACAGGCAGATTAACAGGGGTGCTTGTAGGAGGTCTGCTGTCCATCCAGCACCTTTTGCAGGTGTCATATCACAGGTCCCTTGGTGCATGTTTTGGGCCATCATGGAGGCACAGGCACATTCTGAATGGAACACCAGACATATGCTTAGGATTATGGATGCAGCACAGTCTTACATATGTGACTGCCTCCACTGCATTGGTGACACCCTGGATTGGTTCACTGATGTAGTGGACAGAAGGTGGGCTGAGACAGTGTCTGTCTTGGACTGCACATTGTGCTAGAATGTGTGGTTGGAGTTGAGCGTTGGACTCATGGACATAGGTCAGCAACCCCGTGTGCTGAGAGTCCATGTGGCAGTGCGCAATCATGCTCCTGTAGTGGCAGTACATCCAGCACTACAGAGGGGAGTGAGCTGTCCTTACCATGATGTAACAGGCCATGGGCTTGTGGTCCTGGGCATTCCCATAGGGGACATGATCCCAGCATACAGCAGTCACCATCAGGTCCTAACACTGCTTCTGACCTTGGGCATAGAGGTGCCAATGCAACTCCTGGCAGAGCCAGTTCCCGTGTTTGGGCCCAGAGATGACAAACTGTCAACTCTGCCATGTATGGTTCAAAGCTGTCCAACATACACACATGTGGGGCTAGCAAGGTGCTTGACTATGTACACACACACATTCACACACCACTGTCAAATGCAGATCACCTACAGATGCACATGGCACCTTTCCATGGTCCATCTTACCTGCTTCCCTTCCTGACTCACACACATGTTGTCAACCATGTGGGTCAGCCTAGGCCTACTGCACCCACAGACAACATCCTGTGCAAGTGATGCTACCTGTGTCACATCCCTGTCATCCTCTCCATTGATGCAGGGAAATGAAGCTATGCATCTGATGCACTGGGTGACTATATTACTTAACATGCACTTATGTAATGCAGTGTTGTTTTGCCATGCTACTTGTAGTCATTATCGACAGATACTGTATGCTGGCATTTGTCACGAGTACACCACATACCTTTGTGTATCTTATATTGTATGATGTTGTAATGGCTGTTTAGTTACACAATGACAGGTTTGTCACTGACCTGCTTATGTTTCTGTTCCAGGAGTCTGTTGGGATAATCTATGGATATGCAGCGTGTGCAGGTGTCACATCACGGGTCACTTGGTAAATGTTTTGGGCCATCACTGAGGCACAGGCACATTCTGAATGGAACACCAGACATATGCTTAGGATTATGGATGCAGCACAGTCTGACATCTGTCACTGACTCCACTGCATTGGGGACACCCAGTATTGGTTCACTGGTGTAGTGGACAGAAGGTGGGCTGAGGCAGTGTCTGTCTTGGACTGCACATTGTCTGTGCTGGAATGTGTGGTTGAAATTGAGCATTGGACTCATGGACATAGATCTGCAACCACATCTACTGAGAGTAGATGTGGCCATGCACAATGACGATCTCATAGTGGCAGTACATTCAGTGCTACACAGGGGAGTGTGCTGTCCACACCATGATGTGACAGGCCATGGGCTTATAGTCCTGGGCTTTCCTGTGGGGACATGATCCTAGCATACAGCAGTCACCATCAGGTACTAACACTGCTTCTGACCTTGGGCATGGAGGTTCCAGTGCAACTCCTGGCAGAGCCAATTCCCATGTTCGGACTCAGAGATGATGAACTGTCAACTCTACCATGTACAGTCCAAAGCTGTCCAACATACAGACATGTGGGGCTAGCACTAAGCTTGACTGTGTACATGCACACCCTCACACACCACTGTTAAATGCAGATCACCTACAGATACACATGGCACCTTTCCATGGTCCATCTTACCTGCTTCCCTTCCTGACTCACACACATGCTGTCAACCATGTCGGTCAGCTTAGGCCTACTGCACCCACATACAACACCCTGTGCAAGTGATGATACCTGTGCCAGATCCCTGTTATCCTCTCCATTGATGCAGGGAAATTAAGCTATGCATCTGATACACAGGGTGACTATATTACTTAACATGTGCTTGTGTAATGCAGCGTTGTTTTGCCATGCCGCTTGTAGTTATTACCGACAGATACTGTATGCTGGCATTTGTCATGAGTACACCACATACTTTTGTGTACCTTATGTTGTATGATGTTGTAATGGCTGTTTAGTTACAGAATGACAGGTGTGTCACTGACCTGTTTATGTTTTGGTTCCAGGAGTCTGTTGGGATAATCTATGGGTACACAGCGGCAATAAAGCAGCACAGGATGACATGTCAGAACAGCAGAACTATGTATTCAGCAAGGTACAGCACTATAAGTGCATGTTTCCATAAGTTCATATATGTATAACAGGCTAACAAGGGCAATGGCAGCATTCAGTGTACTCCTGCATCCGTAATCTGTGAAAAGGTCTGCTACCCTTGGTTGGTGTCACCAGGGTTTTGGGAACTAACATATCTACAGGCTGTGGTGATGGAGATGACCCATCTACAAATATCCTGTGTCCAGTACAGTCAGTTGCCATACAGCAGTAATGATTGTCGTGTTCTGCATCCCATTGTTTAACAGATGTGTGCTTCACATGCATGGGGGGCCTGTTTCATGTAGCGTGTACTGTCTGTGTTACATACCTGTCTCTCTCTGGCATGTATTATGTATAGCACAGTGATGTTGTGGGTGTGTAGAACAGGTGAGACATGTTAGTCCTGTCATGGATATGCTGGAGGTACACAGTGGGATCTGACACCTCCTTGTATGGAGCCATAGACAGCCCCTCCAAAGCATTTAGGAGACAAACTACACATGTACAGTGATTAAATGTTATCTACACTATGTATTGATGTACCATGGAACCTGTGTGGCTCCTACAGTTGTATGATATGCCTGTGAAGTGACATGGCAAGGGTGCAATTCCCACACTGATAGATGTGATGATTGCCACATTCAGTATAGCAGTGACAGTCTGGTATTTACATCCCAATCCTGTCGGTATAGGTTGTACAACAGTGGCTGCATTCCCCACATCTTTCCAATCAGTGAAAGTCAAAAGCTAACAATAGCAGGAACCAAACCAACTAGAAATAAGACAATGACAAACAGAAGGCAGAATACGCGGCAACAGGAACTTTAAAATTACATTAAAATTTTAAAGCTCATGTTGCCGCATATTCTGCCTTCTGTTTTTCATTGTCTTAAAATTAAAGGCTACATTACTCTCTTTGTCCATAACTCCACGTGCAATGGTTCAAATGTATGTGGTGTGAGGACACTACAATATTTTGCAGGGGTGGATGATTTTCCACAGGATAGTATTGTGCATTCATTGGCATTTAGTATTTGTCAGTGGCTCAGAAAACAACTGACTGTGTCTTAGGCCATCTGGGAAAACTGATGGTTCTGTGTGGATTCTGTGACATCTTCTGATATGCAATCACCTGCTAATGAACTCAATCAGAGGTCACTGACAGTGGCTGTGACTGCAGAGAGGGAATAGGTAGAAGGGGTACACCAATAAGGGAGGATGGTGAACTCCACTGATGACTGGTGTCATTGCACTGTAGGTCTCCCAATGTTATGTTCCTAGAGTATGACTGTCAGACACTTGCCTATCCACCCACCAGCTGACATAACACTCTGTACATAACATACTCAGTTTCCAGCATGGCCTACTGGTTTAATATTGTCATATACCTTGTCAGGCCATGATATGTGGAGTGAGTCTTATGTCTGACATCCACTTCATAGTGTAACAGTCAATGGGCTCCGCTGGTAACAGTCGGTAGGCATGATCTGGCCTTGAGCAAACATAACAGTGTGTCATCCAGTGTCAGTAGGTTTACGGCAGTTTTAGTGCTCATATCCATGCTAACTCCTAAAATGGCATTTCAGATGACATGACTCAGAGATCTGGGGACACTGCTTGGCACTACTAGCTAGTTGTCCTCTGTGCAAGTATATATTGCAGTTACTTCCAACATGTTGCAAGAAGAGAGTCATGCAAGGTGTCTGTACAGAGCACAGACAAACATGTTAGGGAAGTGTAATATGTACACACTGTGTTGCTTAGTCGTGCTGCTGCTCACCTGCCCAAAGGATGGTCCAGGTCCTTACCTACAATGCCCTGGAGCAGTGTCATGACATCTCCACATGGGGAACCAAATATATTGCATCATGTGTGTACCAATATAGGTGACCACTACATCCCCCAATGTGAGGTCCTCCCTGGTGGGATTTGACCATAGATCAGTCTTCTTAGACAATACAGACATATATGTCAAGAAAGCCATTTATTACCTCCTTTGGGATGGTTGCCATAGTGTGACTGCACCTCCCCCTTCAGATGGAACAGGCAGGTATGTAGAGCTCTACACCCATAAATTATGTCAGCAGCATTACAACTGCATGAACTTGACTGTATGGGACAGGAAGGACACAGGTTCATCATGGCTCAGCAAACCTCACTGGTGGACAACTGCCATTAGCAGGCTGTGCAATAATAGGTGGCCATTGCTGTGTGACAGTTGGGTGAGGGTGCCCCTCTAACGTGCAGGCACAACCACCTCAGCTAAAAGAAGCACATAGTGTTCTTGTGATGTTGTGTAGATATGGTAAGTGACCAAATTAGCCACACAAACAAAGCAGAACCACAATGCACAGTGTAATTACATGTGTAACCTCAGAGGACAGGCCCAGATTGTCGCTGACCTCAGATGTCATGATGCCACATATGATGGGTATGTACTCATACCTAACCTGTACTCCCACACTGTCTGCATCAACTACACTCCCTTGTCCCCACCACACATGACACATGACATTCCTACAACCAGTCCCATAACTTCCATATTTACAGAGCAGTTCTTGCTTTGCCTGTCAGTGGACCATACACAACATCTACTGTACATGCTAACATTCCAGGCTGCATCCCACATATGATCTGACAAGGATTGCTAACACCATTGTGAAACCCTTGCAATCATACTGACATCACTGGCTGCACACCAGCTGAGTGAACAACAGCAACTGTTCTACCCTTGCACAATGGTGTAGCATCCACTGACCAACATAACTACACACCTCTTTGTCTGTGTATCCATAACTGTATGCCTGTAGGGACAATCACCGTGGAGCTGATCAACACACATATAAGTGATCTACACACAGTTGACCACAGTTGACTGTACACAGTGTGACAGGGGAAGCATGACTGTTACATGTGGTGGACATTTCCAAGGCAGTTACCAAGGACCTGAGTGAGGGTACATCAGAGTGTACAATCCACAGACTGAGCCAAGTTGTTTGACTATAACCCCCGCTCAGGCAATATTTACAAAAACACCCACTTAGGGATCCACAATACTGTCATTGTAGGGGTCACTAAGTGGCTCACTGATGGCACACATACACAACCTAGGGACATCCACCTCCAATAGCTGATCTGTAAGCTGCAATGCTCAATAGAGTGCATTCCTCAGTCTTCTACTGCTTGGAATCCATGTAACCACCATACATGAGACTACTGAATGACTGTGGCTAACAATGTTGGTTGATGCCTGAAAATTGTGAGCACTCATATAGTCTCTGTGGTATGTCACTATCCTGCAAGAAGGTATTGCAAACACATGTCTGTTGACATATTAATGGCCATAAACTCCAAACAAATATCTAGGTAGTATCATTTCCATCAGGTAGACCTATGTACCTGGTAAGTAGCACATCAGCCAAAACATGTGATGTGCATACTCAAGGTGAAAGAACTGAGCACACAGATCTGGCCACACAGGTTTACACCTAATGTGCCTCAGATCACCATGTCTCTACAGTGGTATGGCAGGAATCATATGGCATATCTGAGGCCACAGTCACCAAGTGACACACTCATAACCTCCACATACTCTTCGCTCAACATGCCAATATCTGAGTGCAATGGCCATTTGGTGATGTACCTTTCCAAGTAGTACTGGTAATTGCACACAACAGTATGGTCCCTCACAAGGACACTTCATGTCTTTAGTATGTGTTCAGTGGGGAAAATCTGCAATGAGTGTCATTGCTGCCTTGGCATATTGACTACTCAGAGGTGATCTGTGCATTGCATGCAGGGCAATGTGTGACCCTGCTTAATTGCATATGCTGCCTATGTGTAGGAGGCATAGTAGATGGATGACTCACTGTAAGGACATTAACCTAGTATGTGACATTAGTACTGCATGATTGTGGGAGAGATTTGTTTAGCAGACTTAAACACACCCTTGGAAAAAACCCTGCCTAATGGCAGGCAGTGCACCTCACCACATGGCAATAGTATGATTGGCTGGGTGACTGTCATCTCAACACAGGGAGTCTGCCTGTGTCCCTCTTCAACTGAGGCAATATGTGCTGATCCTGTAACTATGGCTATGAAGACATCTATGATTGTGAGGGCTGTATGGCCATTATGCTAGTTAAGTTTAAATGTCCTATGGTTCCATAGCATGATGTAAAATGCTCTAACAGGCTCACACACAAACATGGCTACATTAAGGCTAGTGCCACTTCCAATCCCTGTGTACAAGATATGCCAAGACAAGCATGTAGTGCAAGTTGGCTGTATGTATATGTGAACACATACCTATGTAATGGTACACACTACAGATCACAGTACGTGTTGCATGTAACACACCTCATATCTGCTAGTACTATCAGTTTAGAACATATGCTTGATGACATAAGCAGGCCTTACTGTGGTCAGTCCTTTTGGGGGCTACATCACCTGCTACAAATAAAACACTGCAAAACCCCTCCAATTTCTAAGTTACCAAGGTTATCATATTTATACTATATGGATACACACACACACGTATATATATATATATATATATATATATATATATATATATATATATATATATATATACACACACACACACACACACACACACACACACACACACACACACACACACACACACACACACACACACACACACACCCCAAGTGGGCTGGAGTGGACTAGAACCCCTACTTATCTAGTCTTATACACTATAGATCACAGTACTTATCATATGCATCATGGCTTAAGTCTGAGACTACACTGTCACCTGGTACTCTTAATGTGGATAACATCATCCGGCCTTGTAGACGATGGTAGTTTGGAAGGCCTGCAGAGTAATATTGCTTAGTACTGTTATCTGCATCTAGTATCCTAGCAGTGAGATAACTGTTATTATCCTAGCTATGTGTGTACAGTTACCAGTATGACCATATGTAGCTGCTTGCAGTTAGATAGGCAAACCTGTGGGCAGGTACAATGTGCCCTGTCCATACATGTGTTGACATTATACATTACACCACCTGCTCACCTATGTCTGTCTACATGGTGACATACAGCAAGCACAGGGGTCTGTAGGTAAGTGGATTAGGTACTATTGCACCCTTAGTTTGGATCCTTTGAACAACTGTATGGATCTGTGATAGCGCAGATTTACTAACCATTATTATGGTATATAGGACAATAGAGACATCCACAGACATATTTCTGTATATAACAGGGATGTATATATAAATGTAGCTCTGTGTGTGTATGATATATATATGTATTATGTGGATATATGGGGAGAGTCTATGTATCATTTTAATATATGTATATATATATATATATATATATATATATATATATATATATATATATATATATATATACATATATATGTATATATCGGTATATATCTATTTGACACTAAATAGCAATAGATATACTATGTATGAAAGAGATAGTGACAGACGGATATGTACACGTATATGTCTGTATGTATACACATATTTATACAAGACAGGTCATTTGGATGAAGGGGCAACAGAACTGCACTCATTTTAACTAAGTATATGGGCATGCCCAGTGGGACAGTCAGTACTTATAAAGTGACTCCAGGCCACACCTACATGTACTCCAGTCATGGATTTTGTGTGTTACAGACATTAACATCTTCCCGTTTATGCAGTACTGCACTTCACTCACTATGTCCACGGCATTCCTCAGCTGTCTGCTGTACTTAATATGTGACTGAGGTTCATAGTGTTACACCACACATAGACTGGTTCATATTTTTGGTCTGTTCCTCATACATTCGTGTTTCTTTTTGCTAAACTATCGAATATTGAAGTCACTAAATAATACTAACTAATGACAAACATTTGAGTTTCAGACTGTATATCCTTCAGAAAATATTTCATAATGCAATACCTTTTATTCTAGTAACTTTCTAGGTTTATAGGAGTAATATTTAAATTCTGACCCTATTTTTGGGCCTTTGTCACCCCATTCTTTCTGGTTTTGTCCAGATTTCTTGCACTGAAAGGTTGAGAGGTATGACAGTCTGTGAAAACACCAATGTAATGACACCTCACATGGAAAGATGTGAATACTGCCAGATTAGAACCATCAACACCTTCACCCATACTAACTTTCCTAGTCCACTGAGCCACACAGGCTACCAGACAGAGATGAGTCATTCATCACACAATCAACAGCATAAATATGTACGTTGTTATTCCTGCATTACATGAGACATGGAATTTGTGATTGGGTTCTATGTTACAGCCCTGAGATTGCCTGGTCTGCTGCTATACCATTGCTGACTTACTGTTAAAGCAGTTATATTGGAACACTGCTGTGATGCATGTGGGTGAACAACAGCACATGATCTGCTGGGATAGGCAGTAGTTCAAATATCATGTAAGCCCACTGTTTCACATCTCCCTTGTCTGATGTAGTGAATAGTCGATGTAGTGAGGCCTAGTGATTATTAGGAATCACATACTATTTGGCTGGGTATCTGTAGTCCCATGTGGCTGGTACTTCTGTCCATATAGCCCACTATATTTCCTTGCATAAATGCAGCAGATCCTTACATGATACCATATTATAGTAATCCATATAAGTAGTGTGTAGGTTAGAGACTTACCTTGCGACTACAGAAGTTGACAGAACTGTACTTCAGGGCTGACTCTGTGTGATGGAAGCAGTATACAGCCAATACATAGTTTCATAGGTTCATAGATTAGTACTAGGCTAACTGCCCTTGCAAGCCATTTAAGCCTAGCCAATTATCCCCTGTGAGATTCAAACCCTGTACCTTGTGTTTGTAAGGCAAACACCTTAACCCAACCCTGGACTGGGACTGGACCTTAACAACTTTTGCAGGGGGTTCATAGGTTGGTACTAGGCTATCAGCCCTAGGACCTATACAAGCCTAGCCATAACAATTCCCTGGCTATTTCTTCCCACACTATTTACTTCCCTGGACCCCTGTCTAGCAGGGGGAACTGACGTGATCCCTGGGGTGAATTTCCTTTCTCCCATCCAATCATCAAGGTCCCTTTTGAAGAGGGCCAAAGAGGTGCTCTGCTTGACATGTATGGGCAGTCTATTCCAGAGTCTGGGGAGTCTCTGGGTCAGGAACCTATCCCTCCAGCATGTTTTGTTTATTGTGATGACAAGATTTAGATCCCTGGAGTGTGGCTCTGAGGGATTGGGATTTCTTTAACTGTAGCATGTCCAACAGCTCTGGGTTTGACATGGCCTTGTATGTTAAGCAGAGATCGCCTCAGAGTAGACGATATGCGACAGAGTATAGCTGGAGTTTTTTAAGGATAGGTACAGGTTGTATGGGTTGTATGGCATCAACAATTTTAATATATGTATGTGAATAGGTGTAAGGTGTCAGTCCCTAGTGCCCTAGGTTATTAGTAAATGTGCTATGTGTTGTATATTAGCCAAAGCCAGGGCATACTAGGCACACCTACGTCTGTTTATAGGGACATCATCGGGGAGGGGTCCTCATCTGAGTCCTCCTGTGTGTGTCACTATGGTGACCTAGGCATTGGCGGGGGGCTGCATATCTCTTCCCTTTGCTGATCCTGCTGCAGCTGTTTCTGTAGGATCATATTGTGTAGCATGGAACATACTGTGAATATCTGTGCACACGTGGCTGGAGTGTACTGCAGGGCTCCACCAGATATATTGAGGCACAGGAACAGTGACTTCAGAAGCCAAAACATGACATGTTCCTAGTTTGTGTGCATGCGTCATTATGGCATTCTTCCATGGGTGTGTGTGCATTTCTGATGGGTGTCATCACTCACATTTCCAGTGCATAGCCAGCATCCCCAGTAAATGGCCACGTGGGATGTCCCTTCTAGCAAACATCTGGTACAGCTGTGATTCATGCCAGATATGGGAGTCATGATTACTGCCAGGGCTACCAGAACACACATTCATGATAATCCTCTGGCCATTGCACAAGACCTGGCAGTTGACGGAGTGGTACTTTGACGTAGTTTCTACCCTCCTCACTGGGTGGTGCCTTGATGTGTATATCAGTACAATCAGTGGCACCCTGTACCTCAGGGTAGTGTGCTACATGGTAGAAGTGTTGCAAATTTCTGGCCCTTACCTCAGGGGTGAGGGGAATAGAAATGTGCTCACTGGTATGTGGTAGCATGGCATCCAGGAACTAGTGGAGTACCCTGGATGCTGATGCCTGTGAGACCCCCATCATGTCCCCAGTTGGTCTTTGGAAAGTACCTGTAGCTAGTATCCTAAGGACTACACAGACCTTTATTTCCAGTGGAACGGGTTTCCCTCTGTTGGCTCTGGGTGTGAGTTGAGGGTAGCTAACCTCAGTGAGTGCTTGTAGAATGCCCTTGTCCACCCTGTAGCGCTCTATAATCTCCAGCTAATGAAGCTCCTGGAAGGTTACTCTGGACCTGAACACTCTTCTCCTTCTCTGCCTAGGCCTATTGTCAGCAGCAGCAGCATTGACTTCAGCATCTAGAACATACAGATGTAGCAGACCTGCAGCAGCCCCTAGCACTATCTCAGTTAAAATTTCCAAGTCTGTGCTCCAATGGTGCAGAGTGTGGGGGAAAAATCAGATTCTAGGGTGTATGCATACTTTATAATGTTCTGCTCTAGGTGCTGACTGCGTGATTGGCTACCTATGATGCATTGCACCTGCTTAGTGTATCATTAACATCATTTAATAGCCCTAGTTTAAGTTACACAGGGGTCAACACCAATTAATATGTCATTGGCTTTTAGATGCAGTCAGCACTGTGGAGTGCCATGCAAACACTTGCCCCGTATGTAAACAAAGCTTAGCAGACAGTGTACACACCTCCCAGTAGGACACATTCAGCATGGCAGCACACAGCACAAACATGCGGAAACACGCATCGCTTATCTAAACAAAGCTTAGAAGTTAGGGCACACACACCCTGCATGGACACACTCAGCATGGTGGTGTGCCTCACAAACAGCCACAGCTAAACTGAAATAAGCTTAGAAGTCATTGGACACAGCCTCCCCTGATGTCAGATAACTTCACTGTAAACACAAACATAGTTCTCTGTCTACATGGAGGGGGATATGTTGACACAATTATCCCTTTATGCTATTCAGTAACTCCACCTCATTTTCATAGGTATCCATGCTCACAGCCTGGAAACTACAGGCTTCATAGCCCTACCACATTAACAACAGCACCAATGCACCATTGTAGATACTCCATGCAGGGTCCTGTAATACTTTTCTATCACATGGTATTAATTTTGTTTTTTCCAATTTTTTTTTTTATAAGGCATGTTTGTGCACTGTGGCATGCCACACAAACATGCTCAGATTATTAAAAAACAAATACATTTAATTGAACTTATCTCCTTTAAATTTTCAGACGTATGGAGGATAGTTTCACTCCTATCTGTATGTGGCAAATCTGTCCTATCTACATTTTTAAAGATCCTTTTTTCTGTCTACATTCCTGTACATGGAAAAATTCAGTGTACACTACGGACACTAACACAGGGTCTGACAAGCTGCCTATCTGCAAGCTGGATCTCTCTACCTGCCTCATTTGCATGAGATTCACCTGTTTATTAGATGATTAGCATGCCACAGAACTTCCTGTGCTGCCGTGTGCATGTGCGCCGCCCAGCAGTGCTTACTGAATCTAAAACCTACTTACTTTCATGTAAGCAGTGCAGCACAATGCCTACATGGTAAAAAAGACCATGTAGGCTTTATTAAATTCCCCCATAATCTCTTTTTCGTAGTTAGATAGACTCATGTAAATACATGATAAATAGGCTAACTTCCTAAAATACTAGAATTTATTAAATATACTGTGTTATATGACAATTTATATAAATTCCAAAATGTACATATATATCTTAATTCCTGAAAGATTTTCTCCCACTGCTTCTTCCTATGCTCAACTGCTCCAAAAACTATTCCCAATATATTTGTAACCTTAAAGTTAAACTGTATCTTTTCTATAGTTCCCATAAATCCAAAATCTTTACTTTTATCTTTATTTATACATAAACCAAGCATCTTTAAGTATTTGTTTAGCTTTCTAATTTCCTCTTCCATCCATTTCTTATTCTTAGTAATTAAAACCTGCCATGTTTAACACTCTATTCATTTTATTAAAAAATGCATTTATAACTAAAGTAAATAAAATACAACTTGCAGGACACCCCTGCCTTATTCCATACTCTGTTTTGATTTCTTCACTTAACCATCCATTTAATATTATTCTTACATTATTTTTCTCATATACCAACATAATTGTTTTCATTATCCTTCCGCTTGTATTATAATTCCATAATATATTCCATAAAAGACATGTCGCATTACAAAAACATGCTACTGTTGCATTTCTCCCCAGGCCTCCACTGAAAATTGGCTTTGTTCCAAGTCAGACTTTCCTGGTAAACAAATGTTAAATAAATAGAAATAAAGAAAAAAATATACATTCATATTGTATTCTATCAAATGCTTTACTCAAATCTCCTACCATGACTTTGGTTTCCAACTTTTTATTTATAATATCCTCTATTACTTCTTTTATTATCCATAATAAAGCTTGACTTCCTTTCCCCTTTTTACAAAAAATTGCATATTCAAGTAATCTACTTTGTTAATTTTTTAGCTATTATTCTCATAAATATTTTATCTGTGTTATTCAACACTTTTGGCCTCCAATTTCTTGTATCATCTTTTTCTACTTTTTCAATATAAATTTCATAATCCCAGTGCTTATCTTTTTATCTACCCCCCCTATCTTTAACCATTCATTTAATACCTCCACAAAATATACATTTTACCAGTCTTCCATATTATTATACATGTGACACTCAATAACATCCATTCCCATAGTTTTTTTCCAAATTAAGTTATTTTAATATTCTGTTTAATTCTTCTACATTTATATTTTGCTCCAAACTCTCATTATCTTGCTTACCCGTTTTTTTAACTGTCGATTATTGCCTCACTTTTATCTCTTTCTTTACAGAAGCATAGTGTACATACTTCCTTATCACCGCAAGTATTCCGTTTTGTGGGGTCATTCTTTCCCCTTCATTATTCTTTAATTCAAGTATTATTCTCTTATTCTCTTTTACTAATTTATTCAAATATGACACCACTTCTTTTCTCCCTTGTAAAAAGTATCTTGCTTATATGACATTTTCTTAATCCTCCTGATTTATATCATGCATTTTATTCTCTTTTTCATAAAACTGTCTTATTTGTTAATATTTTCCAATACTTCCTGACTCATCTACCTATATTTTCATTTCTCTATCCTTCTCTTCCTAGCTTGACACTCCAGAAAACACTTTTTATAGTTTTCCTTAAAACTTCTCCACCAACTCACCCATTTTCATAAAGCATTCTCATATCCTAATGATTTTCCATAATTTATTAATCTCCTTCCTGTCATCTTTATCAATTTTTTTTACATTAAACCTCTTAACACCTTTACCTATTGTTATGCACTTTTGTTTCCCCTGCACTTCTATCCATATGGCTAAATGATCTGAGAAAACTATAATTTTTATCCCTTTTTGCATAATTTTTAAACTATCAGATATTAAAAAATAATCAGTTTCAGTTTTTATCTTAGTTTTTCTGTAAGTCCAATGATTGTTATCCCATATATATAACATCACTTTTCATTATCTCATATACAATCCTAACATCACATCCTTCTTTCTTTTTCTTAGATTGCAATTAAAATCCCCATTAGTATTATATCCATATTAATGCCTACATAATTTAGTAAAATATGCATATATTGCAATAATTCTGTACACATCTATTTTCCACTTTAAATCTATCACCATTATTCTTCCCAGTTCTACTATTGTAAAATCTAAAATTTTAATATTTTCTGGCCTAACACATATATTCCTGAACATGTATCCTTTCCCATATTATATATAATATTTCCACCCCATAACACTTCAGCTTGTAGCCTTTGTTCTTCTATCAAAATTTTCATATCTTCTAATATAACTACATGCATATCAAGTGAAGCACACCATACTAATATGCCTAACCTTCTTTTAATATTCTTTATACTCTTAACATTTAATGCTAACATCTTCAACCTTCTTTTAAAATAAATATTATTTCCTTACACATCTGTCCTTTATCTTTTTTATTTTCTTTCACAACTACAATTTTAAACTTCCTTTTTCTGTCTTTCACCCTTTTTCTATAGAATTTTTCTTTCCCCTCACTACCTGCCAGTTTACCTGTTCCTCTTCACTCTTATCAAGCACCATTTTTCCCTTCCTTTTTTTCATCCATTATTTTATCTTTATTGCTTTCTTGTATACAAATCTGTTCCTTTTCTATATTTCTATCTATATAACGTACAGAATCCTATATATGTTCTTGCTCTATAACTTCTACATATTCTTCACAATCCATCCATATATGTCCAGTTTTTCCAAATTTTTTACACCTGGTTTACTGAAAATGAAATATTTTCATGTATCACAATCACTAATCAGATTCATAGATTAATACTAGGCTAACTGCCCTTGTGAGCCATTTTAAGCCTAGCCAATTATCTCCTGTGAGATTCAAACCCTGTACCTTGTGTTTGTAAGGCAAACACCTTAACCATTAGGCCATCCTCCCAACCCAGATGATTATCATTTCTACAAAAAAGCATGTTTTTGGCTGTCCTCTATACTTAACAAAGCCACTTTTACCATCCACATTTATCACATTTGGAATATGTATAACATTTTCATTTTCCATTTTCTATTTTCAAAATAACAGTAACCCCCTCCTTCCCAATACCCAGTCCATAAACCTCTATCATCATGTAATTTTGTTGTGTCCATACCTTCTTTACATATAGTCTTTAAATAGTCCGTTAACACTTCTTTTTCAACTTCCTTTCTAAATTGTACCAAAATTCTCTTTTTAATTTCTCTATGAAATGCTTGCACTACATAAGACTTCAAAGGATTACAGTTATTTTTTAATTCATATTGTTCTAAAAAATTCTCCGTATACTGTCCTGTTTCAAACAAATGTCATAGTACATTTCTTTATTAATGTGAATGAAAGCTCTTACCTCTTTGGGTAAAATACCCAACGGTGCAATCACAGTGTTCCAAAATTCATACCTTTCAAGTCCTTTTTCTTCCTTACTGCTTAACCTTATCATGGATTTCTTCTTCATCTCCTTCACTTCTACTTTTCTTTCTCCTTCGTTTACCATCTGCATGTAAGATTTCTTTCTTACTGCAACCTCAGCAACCTCTTCTTCTTATATTTTTTCCATGATTTTGCCCCATGAAGCTGCTATCTTACTTTCTAGTTCACGCTGGTCAACTATCTCCTTTAAATAAACATCCCACAACCCCCCAAACTGGAGGGTTGTTATAACACAATTTTGTGTAGATGCCTCTTTGTTGAAGATGTTTTATTGAAATATCTCCATATCGCATAACATCAAGTCATCCTTTCTTTTAATATCCACCTGTTGAAAAGACTCAACTGCCTCTTCAGATCCAGCGACTATATCATCTCACTTTTTGCAAGGCTGCCTGTCTTTGCACAATTCTTCTGCTATGACCTCCTTGCTCCTATCCACAACTGTATTGTTCACTGTACCATCGCTAGCTTCATCAGTTGCTAGCATGTCCATTCTTTGTTCCATCACTCACTATTGCCTCTCTGCTTCTCTGAGGTGCCTTTGTACTTTGAACAGAAGCAAAAAGTACACCTGTAAAACATGTCCCCATACACTATAAGTAGGGGAAGTTCCTCAATTCCAAGGTCAAATTTCCCTTTTTCAGTATGAACACCATGTCAAATGTCAAATGAAAAGGGGCCACTAACCTACTGGGACCAACCCATTCAACAAAGTGTCAATAAAAAAAAAAAATTCAAGGACAAATACAGGCTATCCTGCCATTATATGTCTGCACACTTCTACAGGGATTATATTTCTCAGTGAATTTGAAGAACTGAGATATGTGCCAGTTACAAAATTACTGTGCTTCACACCAAGGGGTTCACTGTTTAATCTCATTTAATATACGGACAAGCAATACCACAAGAATATTAATGTTTGTCATTTGCATATGTTTTCTCTTTAAGGCACCAGCTCTTCATGTACCACTCTTGTCCTCTTGCCATCTGCTCATTTGTTTCATAAAGGTTAAAAATATCCTGCTTACTTGATCTTGCAGCTGTCCTGCAGCTGCTCTGACAATCCTAAGGATTCATTACATGACCTCCTCACCCATACATTTTGAAACTACCTATTTCTCATCTGTTCCCCTAATAACTGAGTCCTAGTTATAAGATTTTTTCACCTTTTCTGCCCTGTACTGCCTAAGTTCTGTGGCCTTTCATGTCAAGGACCCTAGTTTCCTTCTTAGTCTCTCTGGTTGATGCATTGTTTTGAACATTAAATTTAACAAATGGATTGGCATTACCAACGCTAAGTAACATACCTGATGATGTACATACCAGTTTTCAGCTACCTTACTGTCTTCTCCCACATAACTTATCTGCTGCTGATTTTGGCTCTCTAATACTGCTACCGTTTTTCCATGCTGTAGTTAAGTAAATCTGACTTTGCCATGACAAAGTAAAACAGTTTCTTCTGAGCCTGTTGTCATCAGTCTGATAGACAAATTTTTCCTTTCTATTCCATTCCATTAAAAGCTAAGAGACTCTGCAATATCTTAAAGACCCTGGTCATACCGTATTCTTATTTTCTCCCGACTGCACATATTCATAGCCTTTAATCTGCTGTTTGGTGAATACTTTTTGGACCCATGATAATTCATATTATCATCCTGTGGACTCTTCACTGTCTGATATGGTGATCTCACCTTAAAAGGATAAGTCCACACACTGTCACAGATGTGGCCTAGCCAGTAATCTTCTGCAGTGGCACAATATCTTATGGCTCAGTGGAGGCAGTATTCTTGTTATGTAGCCCATTGTGAATGTTTGTTTTTTCTTTGTTTCTTCTCTACTGCAGTTGTTTTTGCAGTTCTTCATAGTTGCATTTAATAATCTCCATTCTTCTCCTGTTCTCACCAGCTCAGTGACACCCCATGATATATATGTCCTTATGAGACTACTTGTCAAATGTGAATCAATTTGCATCTTGTTTTACATGAGCCTACCTGCCATCAATTTGATTAATTTGGAGGACAGTCCAGAATCTCCTGGAGGCTTTGTTAACTCTCTGAAAAACTGCTGCCCACAAAAACTGCTATCTTGAAATAGAATAGTCTTCCTAACCAACCTGCCAGTAGTGTCTCACATGAAACTACTAAACAGTACCAGTTACAGTATTGTTCTAAACAACACTCATTTGATTGTAGGCCTCTAAAATGCTGTTTCATGCCTTTACTAACTCTCTCATTCCCTTCTTCCTAACCATTTCTTAAGCTGCTTTGCCAGATTTGTTCTTACCTTTTCATTTTTCTTAGCTTCACCACTAAACTTCATATGGCATAGGGGTGAAAGCCTTGTTAAAATCAAATTTTCATGAATAGAGGAACTTAATAGTATTAAACTCCATGTAATTCATACACAGGGTGGGCTGTACAGCCTTCAGTACATAACAACATTAAAATGAATGGTTTGTGAATACAGATAAGGGAACTGTTTTAACAAATGTACTTTTCTGTAGGTATAAAATCACAGAGAGTAAACAGTTTTGATAGAACAAAATCAAATTTACTTGTGGATGGTCACAACACAAGAAAACACCACACTGTCTAAAATCTAAAATTTCTTTTAAACTCTGGTTTTCATTCCATTACAGAATAGTGGACCACATTTTGAAAAATCAACATGCCTTGTATAATAAAGCCAATGCGTTATTCAGTTTACTCAGTTCCTGTCTTGGTTCAACATTTCAGCATCAGGGAAGTGTGCATATATGCAAAGCAGGCAGCATCTATTGACTTTCCTGTGGCCATCTTGGCCGTAACCCTGTTATAATATTTCAGCAGGTCAGAATAGCAAGATTTCCTCTTAAGCCATGTTCCAGGTCTAGGAGATCTTTCAGGTTTATAAACTTGTGATGATTGTGGTTGAGGTCCTTACATGGGATGACTAGATGATCAGTCAGGGACTATAAGATGTCAGGGACACCGTCCTGACCTTGATGATTCCCTGCATTTATTTATTTATTTATTTTTGAGGATAACTGTCAGCTTGAGTGGTATATAGATTTTCTGAGTCCCTTCATATTCCTTTCTTATATAAAATATAATTTTATATAAAAGGGGATGGGGTTTGCCATTGTTCAGCAACCAAGCACCACTACTCTCCTAAGTGACATTCCAGTCTGACCTTTACTTTACATTTCCACTGCGTATCTTGAATGACCCTTCTCTGGGACACTGGGCCTTGTGCCCGCCTACTCTTACTTGATCCTTGATTGCATCTTCTTCACTCCACCTTCATGCACTGACTATTCTTAGGACTTCTCACTTTGTCTTCCCAGGCAGGTATGGCCACCTGGCACTCTTTACTAGTATTTTTGGTGAATCACTCCCTAAAGTGCCTTCCATTTAGCCTTTTTTGTTTCTAGTAAGGTAGTGTTAGGTTCTTCTTCCACTTCTTTTTGGAATACATCTCAGATATTTTACACTCTGTTTTGGTATATCCATCAGCTGGTATTCTGCATTAGCACACCTTAACTCCCAAGCTTGATACCTCCCAATGACTTTCAGTCCTCTCTCACCTCACCCTTCCTCATCATACTTTAATTAATTCACTTTGCTTTTGAATCTGTCTCCACTTCATTGATAGCCAGCATAGGTTCTTAACATCTTCCCTATTCCTGATGCCTTGTGAGATTACATCCCTTACTGTCCTATAAACCCTGCTCTGTAGCCTGTCCACTATCTTCCTTCTCCCTTCCCTTCTAGCATTCTGCAGCTTCTCATTTTAGACTATAAAGGTTCAGTCACCTACCATCATCCTGTTCTTCAAGATCACCTTTAAGTTCAGATTTTGTGTAACCTGTTTACTCTTGCTTTGTGTACTTCATCATCTTAGCTTTCACTAATTTACCCTGATTGGTTAGCATCAGGACCAGGACATTACATACTGTGGTTAGGATTTTATTTATTTCACTACAATTACCTCTAACATGTATTGGCCTGTTTCCTTTCTTGACAAATGCATATTCTAATGAACTGAAAACAAGTGAATGAGACTTGACTAAAATTATTTTCATCATCTACTGTTACTTTTCATAAATGAGATCCATCTTTCATTACCTCTACTGTGGAGAACTATGGAGCCAAACAGACCTTCTTGCCATGAACTTTGGTTTTCAGTAAAAGAACTTTTGTCTAATGCCTTTCATTCTTTATCTTGCCATTTAGCATGTACTTCAGCGCACCAAACCAGCCAATCATTTCTAAAAAACCTTGCATACATGCTCTTACGTTTTCTATTAATTATGTTCAGTTGTTCAGCTTTTTGTTATACCATATATCTCTGTCTCTCTCTTTCTCCTCTTGTAATATTGTCTGTAGCACACTTATTTTCTCTGCATTCTCAGAGCTTTGCACTTTACCTTGGTTGCATGCTCCAGTGACCTATCCATTGTTGAACTGGTCATTCGTCTCCTCCATTTGATCCAGATATGATCACTGATTTAGGCTGTCAAAGATGATAGAGTCTTCAAAACTCTTCCCCAGATGGTCCAGTAGTCTCTCCAATATAAGGGACAGACAGCTATTGGGGTAAAAGGGAATCATCATCCAACCTCTGTTAGAGGCACCAAGGAACTGCAGGTTGTGTTTTTGCTCCTTTGAGCTTCTGAGAGATGGGCAGACATCCCATATCTGTGATTCTCTGCGGTGACATCCTGGCTCCATCAGGTCTTGGGCTGCAATGTCAACTCCAAGCCCTCCTTTACCATGCATAAAGAGAGCTGCCTGATGTAAAACATTCTTCTCCAAAATGACTCTTGCACCAATCTGAATCCATTTCTGAACCTTGGCCAATAGTAGTGCAGATGGACTCCCTGCCTTCCCATGAACTGAATAGCTCGGCTATTCATTTTATTCCCTGACTTTTAGCTATCTACATTGATGATCCTTTTGTTCTCTTCCTCATCTGTTGTACGTCTCCTTGCTAGATGTCTGTTATTCCTGACAGATGATTTTGGGTAATGGTTGACCATTATATCCAGTGTTAATTGCTCCTGGTCAGTTGTTAAACACAGGATCCATTTTTTTTATTGCTCAAGTAAAAGGATTACTTATGAAAGTAACAAAACAAGAAATGCAGACTTATAAAAAGTGACAACAAACACTGTATTTTCATAAGACAAAATATGCAGTATACAGTGTGTTTTATTTCTCTTCATATCCCTTCCTAATTATAAGACATTCTGGGGCCACTTAAAAAAACAAGGTGATTTCTTAGATGATGGTTCCTTTCTTTTGCATAGTCTGTACAACATTCTTAGTCATTTTACAAATGGAATTATATTATCTTGAAAACATAGAAGAAAACCCATCAGTGGATAATGCAGACCTTAATAATAATGCAAAACAAAAACAATAACAACAAAATAAAATAAAACAAGCATTTTGTAGGGAACCAGTCCCGTTGTCCCTTCTGCATCTTTAGGTATACTAACTTTAAGATTATGTAACCTTGGTTCTAAGGGAAAATGTATGATTCATATATTGCCAAAAACTTGCTTGAGAGATTGCTTACTTGTTTGATGGATGTGAAATTTGACTAAACCTAATTCATGAATCCAGTTCTAGTTAAACACGTCCACAAACCCATACATCTCCTCTGTGTTTCATGTTTTTCTCTACTTCTGGAACTACTCCCATATAGAAGCAGTCTTTAATAAGCATAATTTGCTCTCTTCCCATCCTGCTTCCCAGCTAACCTGCCCCCTATCTGTGCCCAGAACAAGACAGGCACATAGACTGATAAGTACCTTGAACTAAATTAAGTCACAGGTGCCTGGTCTTGCTCATCGATTCACTGTAATCTAGAGTTATCCTTAAGCAAATGCATTTCTGTGGCAACTTGGCTAGTAAAGATTGTCTGTAGTGGTAGTTGGCTCTGAGTTATGACAATTGCTATATTAATGACGTTCTTCTGATTCAGACATTAAAGATTCTGTTTGCTTATTTGACATTCTTGGAAAATAGATTTTCCTAATATGACCATATTAGAAAAAGGATCGGTTGTGTGCAGGTCCATTGCAGAAGAGAAGGGACTAGATAAATGTCCCTCCCTTTGAAAGAATATGTTCAGTTTTCAGCATTTCTTGTCAGGGCATTGAATTTAGTTAAGCCAGAAATTATTTCCGGACTTTACAAGTAGGGTGCAGTTATAAGGTTAAGACACAAGAGGGCACTTCAAGCATTCTAATACTTGAGTTATAACCTGAAACTAAATACATATTTCCCACATTCCTCCACTACTATAATTTCTTTGTTAGATGCTTGCTTCTGTTTCTTTTTTCTTGTGGAAAAGGAGCTTCTGCATGGTTGCAGTTACCCAGAATAGTACAGAAGACTGTATAACAGTGCTCTCCTTAATGTTCTGTATGTGTCAGTTATCATGGGTCAAATGGTAATGTCTTGCACAAAAATACAGGTGGAAGTGTTTGTTGAGGACTGAAGGAAGGCAACCTATAATTTCTTCCAACCAAATGGACCAATTAACCACAATAAGTGCATTTTAAAGATCAGTTTTCTGAAAAGAGATTTTGGTTCAGATATATTCTCATGGTTGATTTACTTTAAAGAGAATACTTTAAGTGATCATTTTGTATGTTATGTCATGTGACTTCTCCAACATCAGCAGCAATGCCATTAGATAACACAACTTTCTGTTAGTTTATAATGATACAGCAGGTTTAATAGACATGGAAACATTTCTAAAGTGCATATCAACAGGTATACAAATCATAACTGACAATATTGTACTAAGTTTGCCTGCTAGAATGTCCCTGGGGTCTGAGTATGCTATAAATTAGCTCAGCATCTTGTTAGACATTACTTGTAGTTTCCTGATGTAACTGATGAAATTCTTGTAGTTTTCTCTGGTATCTACAGTGACTTTTTGCTCTCCCTTGTATTTTCTAACAGAATTATTAAGATTGTTGCTGATTTATTTTCAACGCATTCTGGAGATGGGAGAAAATTCATTATTTTCTCTGTTTTGTTATACAGTTTATAGATGAGTGTTTCACTAGAGGGGTTCATTTTGTGAGTCTTCTATTATATTTGGGGGGAGATGACCATGGACCCCTCAGTATAACTGTTAGATGATTGCAACAGTCAGGGAGGGGTAGAAGATGAAGCTCTTTCTGATGAGTTCTTTTCTGGAAAACTTTTGGGGAACTTGTCTAAGTTTTCTATAGGCTGAAGTTGGTTTGCCTTGAAAAAGGTGATATGGAGGAGATGTGGACCCTGAAAGAAAATATTTTTGATCAGATTTGACCAAGGATGGGAAGACACTTAATAAGATATAGGGTGGAGCGAAGTTTATAAGAGCCAGGTCCAGAAATGTAGAGGCTCTGCTTGGTAATTTCACACTAACATATTGGAAATCATGATGTCTAAGAAATGTTGAGCATGTCCATTATTTAAGGAAGAACTGTACCTGCAGATGAATGTGCACTTCTGAGCATCTGCAACCTACAGTTATGTTGTATACCTGCTTGTGGGACAGAACGTACTAGGCTGTTAATGCTGCTATACTGCAGTGAGTGTAGGTTACTTCACTGCCATTGGATGGCAAGCTGACAACCAGCCTTTTCCTCCAGACAGCCTCTCCAGTGGCCATGAAGCTTATCAAATATTGGTCATCTGGGTCAGTGTAAAGGCTTTATCCCTCTCTGCCATGGAGCTGCTAGTCTGGAAATGTGATTTTATCCAGTAGTAGAGTCCCTGATTCAGAGACAACAATGTAGAGACCATTCTGTCAGTGTAGCAGTGCATCAAATCATTTGCCTTACCCAGATATTAGGTGGATAATTTGAAGTCTGACAGTATTGTCTATGTATGTTTTGTTGATCTGGAGAAGATGTATTCGCATGTACGCCTGAAAATGCTAAACACTATGCTGTCTTAAAGCTGCTGTTGTGAGTCACTTGGTAGCCATGTGTGAGTGAGACTTGTGTTCCATTCTTGGCATTACAGCAAAGATAAGAACAAACTGATAAAAACAACTCAGGTTACCAAGTCCAAAAAACAGCTTGAACTTCAGAAAACCTCGCTTACAGCTCCCAAACACAGTAAATAACCGTGAACGAATATAAAAGTTGTTGATTTATTAAGAGTTCTTTTTAAAATCCACTTTTCGTCGAGTACACCTTACTCAACTTCATCAGATGCAAGTAGTGAGCACAGACAGCAGACTAGGGGAAGTTCCTGCACATTGGGACTATGCTACATTTTACAATTTTGCAATGGCTGATCTAAAAGGGAAAATGAAATGCAGGGCTGTCAGTAAGCATGGTACAAACATATGCTTACCATATGTAATATGTTTCTCGATTACCCCTTGAGAGTTGGCCTGTGAAGCTTCATGTTTCCCCTAGAGGCTGCACAATTACTGGTTCTTCACAAACTAAACCCTGGGCTGCCTAGTGGTCGCTTATCATGTCCATCCCTGTATGACACTACCAGTAACCCAAGTCCATTTCCCAAACTTGGATCACTATTGGTGGGAGATGGATGTCTGCTGAAATGTTGCTAGGAATTCTTCATTATCATGCAGTCATACCTCTCAACTGAACAGATTTTAGCAGGTTGTCCAGATTTTCGCCTCATATAATTTTGTCTGTTTCTCATAAAATTATGGTTTTCTGGGAAATCAATGAGAATTGAATTCAGAAAATAATGCAAACATTTAAGATTCAGACTTCATACCCTTCAGTTCTCCTACAGTATACCTCATAAACGTCCCCCAACCCACTCCCTTTCTCCACTATATATGACCTTTCACCTCTCCCACTTTACCTTCTTCTCACTATCCTTTCCTCATATTTCTAACTTAAAAAAAAACTTGTTTTTTTATCTGTACATAAATGTTTTACTTGTTTTTTTCATCTGAAATGCCTGTACTTTTAATATGTTTAGACTACATGAATCTCACTTTTGTAAATCATTACCTAGAATTAGAAATGTTATTACTTTTTTAACAAATTGCATATTATTTCTGTATTTTTCAGTGTTCTACTACTTTATTTACTTTTGTGTAACTATTGTAAAATTGTCTGTATCCTGTGGAGCTGAAAACGGGCTCTAGGCCCAGTGGACTATCTCGGTCATCAAACTGTAATAAATAAATAAATAAATAAATAAATAAATAAATATGTGACTGTGTGCTCTGAGAACATGGATTTTATTCTGTGAAGTATTACTTAGCCAGTTTTTGTGCTTGTACCAGTGACCTCACTGCTTAATCTAGCAATTTAACTGTGTGAAGTGTTATCTTACAAACTGTTTCTTGAGCTTACAGCAATGTGACATAGCTTTACCATTTTTTTAATTTTTACTTATTTGTTTACTGGATAAGTGCACCTATCTCAATGGACCAATTTCAAGCACAACCAGGATGAATACAATCATTAATGTTAACAACGATTCAGTGTAAGACAATAGCATCCAGTAATGTAAGCAGAACAAAGAACTGAAAAGGTATAAATCTTACAATGCAGAATTATGAAAAATAAGAATTCAGGAAATGTAAATAACCCACTTCATGAAATTCATACCCCTTCTCCCTAGACACATAACTCTTCTCTCCATCTCTCTACTCTGTTGTTCGTATCGGACTTTCTTATAAAAAATATTTCTGCCATATAATCTACCTCTTCTTGAAGGTGAATTACTTCCGGACCTTTAAAATACCTGCCTAATAATACTTCAGAAGTGCCACCACTTTTCTGATATCTACTTTTACTCTACTGCACAGAGTTTTTATGTATGGACATACAGGCATCCTTCTTAACATCTCCTATCTACCTCCTTTATTTTAGACTTTCTATTCATACAGAAAATGTTTCTGCTTCTGTATATTTGTTATTACTGTAGTATGTTTAATGGAATGTGTATATCAGTTTGTAATGTCAAATGTCTTTTGTAATGTATAATATTTGTAGAATACCTTTTGTGATATAACCTGGAGCTTTTCTCCCCAGGTCTCTGCCAAAAATGGGTATCCTGTGGGTCCAGTCAGACTTTCCTAGTAAACAAATGACAATAAAGTTGGTAGATTTGAGAATAAAAGAGCTTATTCTTTTAATAAAAATGTCTTGAGTTGTATGTATAATTTTTTATGTTATTTTGGTACAAGTTGGTACACATGGCAGTGCATTGTAGGATGTAATTGTATAAGCTTTACTCCGGTAAACTGGTTTATATAAAGAGGCACAACACAGCACAGTACAAAGTACGTGCACTGTGGTACTTCTTAACAGTACAGATGAAGGCTGATTACATTCTAGGAAATTGATATGGAACTATATGACAAGAGCTGAAGCACAATTAACTCCACCTCAGCTAACCAAAGAACTGTGAAAAAAGGGGAAAAACGTTCAGTATGCTTTTGGGTGGAAAAAACGTTCCACTCTTTTTCAGGGGAGTTTGCATCATGCACACCTAAATTAGTTATGTTAAACTTTGCTGTTAATGCAAGTCAGAAAAATGTCTAACCATGGAAACTTCAGTGAGAAAACATTTCTAACATTTGAGTGAGCAGTTTTTTTGGCATCGTGATTTTAACAAGTCTATCTTTGGCAATTTCTTAATCTGTTTTCTAAACAGCATTTAGATATGGTGTGTACTCAAGGCAGGCCTTGGAATGAATGTAACAAGGGAGATTATCCAAAACAAGCCATGGAGCAAGATTCTAGAATACTCACAACTCCATCCACTAATTCTGGTTAAACCAATTAGAAAATGCATCATGTGACAAGCTATATTAGAATGAGGAATGAGGTTGGATGAGCAGATCATTCAGAGACTGGGAGAGATAGCTCAGACAGTGATAGAACCAGAGGTTGTGCAAACCTATAGGTTCATAGGTTCATAGGTTGGTACTAGGCTATCAGCCCTAGGGCCTATAAAAGCCAAACAATTCCCCGGATATTTCTTCCCAAAGTATTTACTTCCCTGGACCCCTGTCTAGCAGGGCGACTGACGTGATCCCAGGGGTGAATTTCCTATCTCCCATCCAATCGTCAAGGTTCCTTTTGAAGAGGGCCAAGGAGGCACTCTGCTTGACATGTATGGGCAGTCTATTCCAGAGTATCGGAGTCTCTGGGTCAGGAACCTATCCCTCCAGCATGTTTTGTTCATTGTGATGACAAGGTTTAGATCCCTGGAGCGTGTGGTTCTGAGGGATTGGGATTTCTTTAAGTTGAGCTTGTCCAACAGCTCAGGGTTTGACATGGCCTTGTATGTTAAGCAGTGATCACCTCTGAGTAGACGATATGCCACAGAGTATAGCTGGAGTTTTTTTTAAACGGTCAGCATAGGGCATCTGCTTTAGGCCTGTGATTCTTTTAGTGAGGTATTTCTGCGGCCTTTCCAGCTGTTGCAGATGTCTTGTGAGGTACATACCAAACAGGGCATTGTACTCTATAATGGGTCTAATGAGGGATGAGTACAGTGGGACAATGACCTCCTTTTTCTGGATGAAAAGCCCTTAGTGATGAGGTGTGCCACATAGAAGGATTTCCTGATTGTTGTGACGATGTGGTTATCGAAGGTGAGACCACTGTCCACCTGTGTCCCTAAGTTTCTCATCACACTTTCGGTGTTTAGGCTACTGCCACCTATGTGGTAATTCATGGGTACATGGTTTTTCCCAAAGGGGATAACTATACATTTCTTGGCATTAAGCTTGAGCCCATGGCTCTGGCACCAAGCATCTGTTTCTGTAAGGCCCTTTTGTAGAATATCCACATTATTTGGGGATTCAATAATGGCTTCCAGTTTTCAGTCATCTGTGAACTTTGTTAGCCGGAGTCCCTTAGTGTTGGCCTGTACTTCAGAGAAGTAGATGCCAAACAACAGCGGTCCCACGGCTGAGCCCTGAGGTACTCCACTTGTCACTTGTCTGGAGCTGGATTTGGAGTCAGCTACTTTTACAGTCTGGGTTCTGTCAGTAAGCCAGTTGGCAACCCATCGAGTGATGTAGGGATTTATGCCTAGCTTAGTAAGTTTATCTATGATTCCAGAGTGGGGGATGGTGTCAAAGACCTTAGCAAGGTCCAGATAGGCTGTGTGGACCGCCTTACCCTTATCCACAGCTCTAAAGCCTGATTCAAAGAAGTCAATCAGGTTCAGGAGACAAGATTGGCCCTTCAAAAACCCAAACTGGGTGGGGCCCAGTGTTTGAAGGTTGCCAATGTCTTTGTTTATAAGTTCCATGATAATGCATTCCATGCCCTTGCAGATCAGGCTCATCAGACTGATGGGACGGTAGTTCCTGGGATCCAAGGTGGATCCCTCTTGTGGAGTGGGATAACTGTAGTTGTGTGCCACTCAGTGGGCACGAAGCCTGAGGTGAGGCTATGATTAAACATGACACTTAGGTGTGGTGCCAGTTCATTTTGTAGTTCTTATAGTACACAGCCCAGGATGTCATCTGGTCCCATGGATGCTGTATTCATAGCTTTGGAGAGTGTGGTATCTACCTGTGTGGCCATGATTACCGGAATTTGGCAATCTTTTGGTATTGAGATGGGCCCTTTAGGGGGTGAGAGGGGGGTGAAGTTGGCACTAAATTGATCTGCCAGGATATTGGCAATATCCTTGGGATCAGTATATTTAATGCCATTCTGTTGTAGCTCAGAGCAGGTCTGAGCATTGCCATTTAGATTACTGACATAACTATAGAATGCCTTGTGGGATGACATGATCGACATCAATTTTATTTTTGTAACTAGCTTTGGAGGATTTTATGAGGGATCTCAGCTTCTTACTGTGGCTGGTAAGGGATTTTCCTCTTTTCTGAAACAATTTCTTCCTTTTGTTGTATAGTTTGTTTATGGCAGGGGACCACCAGATTGGCTTCCTTTTTTTTGGAGGAGAGCATCTTGGTTCTATATGGGATGGCATGATTCATGCATGAGTGGATGTTCTCGTACAGTGCTTTAGTGTAGGACTCAGCAGTCGAACTTTCAGCTCCCGTCTGCATGGGTGCCATGAAGTTTGTCACTTCTGACTTACGTAGCATGAAGTTGGCTTTGGAGAAGTTTTTTACTTAGGTTTCCTTATTGGGGTGGGGGTGGAATGTGGATGTCAAGGGTGATTTGCCTATGGTCAGACCTGACCAATGAGGGGGTGACCACTGGTGTGGAGCATCTATCTCCAATGTTGGTAATGACCAGGTCTAGGATATTGGAGCCCCTGGTGGGACAATGGATTAGTTGATCCAGGGCATTGGAATTTATGAATGCCAAGAACCATTGGGAAAAGATGTTGGTACCTGAGTAGTTTTCCCATTTAATGGCAGGGTAGTTGAAATCATCCAGTATTAGGGTATTTGGTGGTATCTTAATATTTTCCAGTATGTTTAGAAATGTGCAGTGAGAATCTTGAGGCATGGTGGGGGATCTGTAGCAAGCTACAATTTGGATTGCAGTCTTACCTAGTGTTAGTTGCACCTGGAGAATTTCAAATGCATTGTGTTGGGCAGCTAGCCTGGAGGTGTGAATATCCTTGGTGAATATGGATACTCCTCCACCTTTTGTGGTTTGGTCTTGGTTTGGTGGCCGAAAAGTGTGGTAAGAGTTGTAGCCTGGTATTGCAGGGGTGTTCTCTGCAGTCTTGAACCAGGTCTCAGTTACTGCACAGATATCGATGTTCTCCATTTTTAGGAATGCCTCAAGAGAGAGTGCATTTTGAGGTTTGGACTTCTAGCATTGAGTAGCATTACCTTCAGATTTTGCATGCTTGTATCTGTTACGGTGGTGGTGAACCTTGCCTAAAAAAGGCACTATAGGGGTGGCAAGAGCTTTAGCCAGTAACCTGAATCCCAGGGTTGACAGGTGCAGACCATCTCTGGCAAAGCATCATGGATGTCGATCATGTCATCCCAGGCAGACAGATACTGGATCCCCTTTGGATGACACCGGAAGCTTAGCCAATTGTTGAAGTCAATCATTTTGTCCTTATACTGTGGTATCATTCTGGGTGAAGGCAGGATGCTACTCAGGGCTAGGGTCATACCTGCCTGGGCCACATGATCCGAGAGCTCTTCCATGTCTCTTTTCATGTAGTTCAGGGAGGTACGTCTCAAGTCATTCACTCCAACATGGACAATGACAGTCTTATTTGTACTTGTTGTGGAGTGACTTGAGTGCATGCGTTATGTGGCGGATCCTGGCACCCGACAGGCAGCTGACTGTAATTTTCTCCTTCCTCAGCCAGATGAGTGGGACATCAGTGTGCCTGACTATAGAGTTACCTATGACTAAAGTGTTAACAAATGAGGTAGGCAGACCAAAAAACTCCAACGCAAGTGAAGGTGAACGTATATTTAATAAAAACGTTTTCGCTCCTAGCCAAACCCAAGAGCTTCTTCAGACAATACAAAAAAAGCGCCAAATGACTTTTATATAACATATACATGATGTCATTTCCTGTACAATTCCAAGTTAAACATGTTTTTCTAAAAAAGCAGTTTTTTTTAAAAATATATATAATAAAAATATGTATGTATTTATATTAAAAAGAGGTATTTTATTACTATATAATTTAAACATATGGTGATACCCCTAATGAAATTAGTGGAAACCATGATTTTTGTGTTTTTTATGTTACCTCTACATGGTACCTCACTTAAATTATGAGACAGGACAGTCCCAAGTACTCAAATGCTAAAGAAAATAAAAATAAGATGGTTCCTTTATAACCTATTTAACCATATCTTTGTGGGAAAACCAATACACGTCCAATCTAATAGACTAAGTGTACACACAAGACACTTAAAGAGAAATACCACCTAAACAAAATGTCCCAAAAAGGATTTATCACAGAGTTGTTTTACATGTATACGAAATTTCCTGTAATTTTAAGAATAGATCAAAAAGGTGGTATCAATTCCTAAGGTAACTTTTATATTTTAAAATGATAGATATATTGCACAAGTCGTTTAGACCAGGTGGAGAAAAGGCATTCAGTAATAACTGCCATTCTAATTCTTTTAATTCAAGGAGAAGTGGTTGGGGACCCCCCCTAACCCCTACTTTCACACCATCAATCCCCATGAAAGAAAAACTATGTCCTATATTATCTAGAACATGTTTAGAAAGGGCGTTGTCCGTTTTTTTATTTTTTATTGCATAATTGTGTTGGTAAACACGGTCCCGCAATCTGCGGTCCATTTTTCCAACATAAAATGCCGGACAACAATTACAAAAAGCAATATAAATAATGGACTTAGACTCACAATAGAACTTCTGTCTGATGTAGAATTTTTCACCCCTTATCATGAATGAATTTCCTGTTCTTAAAAGCCTACACCAGTTGCAGAAACCACACTGAAATGTGCCAGTCTGTCTAGACACCTCACAGGATGTATTTTCATTTTGTAAAAGTTCCTTCAGGTTCTTACCTCTTTTAAATGTGAACCCAGGGAAATCACCTAAAATATCAAAAGGTGACTATTGTTTGCAATGAACTCCCAGTTTTTCTTAACTATACTGCACATACTGTGGATGTGTTTATTATAGGTTAAAATAAACCTATTTTTGAAATCCACCTCTGGGGGGCTAGAACCATGGTCTATATTAGTCTGTTCAATCAAGAAGGGGTTTTCTACATCTTCACCTGAGTCTGACACCAGCTCCATAGAGTTTTGATGGTTTCTCTGCATAGCACCCTGTAGGAGTGGTTGGTAAAACCCTGTGTTTCTTTTGAAGGAAACCTCATCAATAAGGTTATCCAAAAAATCAGTGGGGTAACCCCGATTTTGAAACATATTCCTAAGGGTGCTACACTCCTCTTCAAAGTCAATGAGAGTGCTACACATACGTGTCGCTCTCACTAATTGACCTTTGAAGATGGACTTCTTCTGGTTCAAAGGATGGTTACTAGAGAAGTGAAGGAAGGCATTACAATAAGTATTCTTCCTAAAGATCTTAGAACAAAAGCAGTTGTTATAAATATCTTTAACAAGTTTCACATCTAAATACTCAACTTCACTCGTTGAGAAATTATGGGTGAATGTTAAGAAATGTTCTCCTTCCTCAGCCAGATGAGTGGGACATCAGTGTGCCTGACTATAGAGTTACCTATGACTAAAGTGTTGGGTACGTTGTCCTGCCTTAGGGGCTGTTGTTAGGTAGCACACTGGTGTTGTGAGCTATGTGTCACTTTGGTTGTGACTGGTGTTTGTTTGCGTTTCAGCTTTGGAGGTCCTTGTTGCTTGGGCAGGTTAATGTTAAGGGCCTCCACATATGTGGGTTTAGTGTTGCTATGTGTGGGTGTTGATGGTGTGGGTTTTGAAGGGCTATGTGTTGCTTGAGGTGTAGTGCAAGTGTTAACCTTATCCTCTTGACTGTCTAGCACAATCTTGGCTGAAGAGAGCTTTGTTTCCAGTTTGGCTATGTAAGCGCATCTCTTACAGGTTGTAGTGTTGGGTGATAGGAAGAGAGGGTTGTCTGTGTACATGAGGCAGTTGTTGCATTGCCCCAGTATGCCCAGATTCACCAGGTGGACAGGAGAAATCACCTGAAGCTGACACTTGGACATGCCTGTTTAGGTACTTTTTTTGAAAAGTACAAGAGCTGTTTTCCCTTACCTTTGCAAGGTACTTTGAAATTATAGGCTGTTTAGTGGCTACAATTAATTTCTCCTTATTAACAAGGAGAGTTGAGTGCTTGTATCAGTTTAAGGCTTCCTAGTGCTTTCCAGCAGGTTCTAGAGCAAGTGCTAGTCACAGGGGTTCAGATTTTAGTGCTACTACTGAGAAACCAGCTAGTTCTAAGGGAAAATTTGAAGAGCACACTTTCTGGCACTTGGAATAGTTTAACCGTAGCATGATGCGAAAAATGCACAAACACATGTGTTTTTAAGCCAGAAAGTTGAAAGGGGTAGAAATCAGCCCAAAATGGCTAATAAAATTACAACTTCAGAGCTGGAAACCACTCCTCTAGTGTTAGATAGGCAGTACAATGCTCACCACTCCCACTGGTAAGCAGTAGGACTTCCCTCTACCACAGCAAGGTCTGGATAGCTCTGCACACAGAAAATAAAGTCCTGAAATAAAGCAAAGCCTGGGATCTGGACTATACTAGCTAGGAAAGGTGAGAAACAAACAAACAAGCTAGTATTTTTTTTTTTGGTTAAAACAGGCTAAACAATACAATGATACAGTAAATAAACACAGAAAAGGCTCAAGCACTTGAGTGTGTAGCCCTAAACAGTAAACACAATTAAAACTCTACAACATTAGCAATTTAAAACTTTTTTGAATGAAGCAAGGCAAGTGCACAACTGAAAAAATGATTTAAGAGGCAGTAATACAGTAGAATAAGTAGCTAATCTACATATACAGAAAAGTCTATATATACAGAAAACCAGCTAAAACACACTGAAAGAATTCAGATGCAGTGCAACCTAGAGCACTTGAGTTGTAGCAATATTAAGGTAAATACAGTTTTAATAAATGCACTAAAATATACTCTATATTTCCAAAATGTTTGAGAAGCACTGAAATACCCATATTCCACGAAACCTATGACCTGTAACTTGGACGGGGGCATAATGACACACCCTGATGGATGAGGCAGTCTCAGTACAACGTAAGCCCATCTTTGTTGACTACAGTTGCAACAAAGAGCATGGTGTACTATTCCAGACATCAACATCCAGACTTTTGAACTGAGAGAGAGAGAGAGAGAGAGAGACTAAAGTGGTATAGGTTCATAGGTTCATAGGTTCATAGGTTCATACTAGGCTATCTGCCCAAGGGCATTTATAAGCCTAGCCCATAGTTATGTGGTTTTCGCCACCCCTTTAGTTTGAATAAAAACTATGCCTATCATTTTGCTGTGCCTCTGTCAAGCAGTGACACTGAAGTAATCCCAGGGGTGAATTTCCTATCTCCCATCCAATCGTCAAGGTTCCTTTTGAAGAGGGCCAAGCAGGCACTCTGCTTGACATGTATGGGCAGTCTATTCCAGAGTATCGGAGTCTCTGGGTCAGGAACCTATCCCTCCAGCATGTTTTGTTCATTATGATGACAAGGTTTAGATCCCTGGAGCGTGTGGTTCTGAGGGATTGGGATTTCTTTAAGTTGAGCTTGTCCAACAGCTCAGGGTTTGACATGGCCTTGTATGTTAAGCAGTGATCACCTCTGAGTAGACGATATGCTACAGAGTATAGCTGGAGTTTTTTTTAAACGGTCAGCATAGGGCATCTGCTTTAGGCCTGTGATTCTTTTAGTGAGATATTTCTGAGGCCTTTCCACCTGTTGCAGATGTCTTGTGAGGTACATACCAAACAGGGCATTGTACTCTATAATGGGTCTAATGAGGGATGAGTACAGTGGGACAATGACCTCCTTTTTCTGGATGAAAAGCCCTTAGTGATGAGGTGTGCCACATAGAAGGATTTCCTGATTGTTGTGACGATGTGTGTCGAAGGTGAGACCACTGTCCACCTGTGTCCCTAAGTTTCTCATCACACTTTCTGTGTTTAGGCTACTGCCACCTATGTGGTAATTCATGGGTACCTTGGTTTTCCCAAAGGGGATAACTATACATTTCTTGGCATTAAGCTTGAGCCCATGGCTCTGGCACCAAGCATCTGTTTCTGTAAGGCCCTTTTGTAGAATATCTGTGTCACATTATTTGGGGATTCAATAATGGCTTCCAGTTTTCAGTCATCTGTGAACTTTGTTAGCCGGAGTCCCTTAGTGTTGGCCTGTACTTCAGAGAAGTAGATGCCAAACAACAGCGGTCCCACGGCTGAGCCCTGAGGTACTCCACTTGTCACTTGTCTGGAGCTGGATTTGGAGTCAGCTACTTTTACAGTCTGGGTTCTGTCAGTAAGCCAGTTGGCAACCCATCGAGTGATGTAGGGATTTATGCCTAGCTTAGTAAGTTTATCTATGATTCCAGAGTGGGGGATGGTGTCAAAGACCTTAGCAAGGTCCAGATAGGCTGTGTGGACCGCCTTATCCTCATCCACAGCTCTAAAGCCTGATTCAAAGAAGTCAATCAGGTTCAGGAGACAAGATTGGCCCTTCAAAAACCCAAACTGGGTGGGGCCCAGTGTTTGAAGGTTGCCAATGTCTTTGTTTATAAGTTCCATGATAATGCGTTCCATGCCCTTGCAGATCAGGCTCATCAGACTGATGGGACAGTAGTTCCTGGGATCCAAGGTGGATCCCTCTTGTGGAGTGGGATAACTGTAGCTGTGTGCCACTTAGTGGGCACGAAGCCTGAGGTGAGGCTATGATTAAACATGACACTTAGGTGTGGTGCCAGTTCATTTTGTAGTGCTTATAGTACACAGCCCAGGATGTCATCTGGTCCCATGGATGCTGTATTCATAGCTTTGGAGAGTGTGGTATCTACCTGTGTGGCCATGATTACCGGAATTTGGCAATCTTTTGGTATTGAGATGGGCCCTTTAGGGGGTGAGAGGGGGGTGAAGTTGGCACTAAATTGATCTGCCAGGATATTGGCAATATCCTTGGGATCAGTATATTTAATGACATTCTGTTGTAGCTCAGAGCAGATCTGAGCATTGCCATTTAGATTACTGACATAGCTATAGAATGCCTTGTGGTTGTCTTTGGAATCTTTGGCAATTTTATTTTTGTAACTAGCTTTGGAGGATTTTATGAGGGATCTCAGCTTCTTACTGAGGCTGGTAAGGGATTTTCCTCTTTTCTGCAACAATTTCTTCCTTTTGTTGTATAGTTTGTTTATGGCAGGGGACCACCAGATTGGCTTCCTTTTTTTTGGAGGAGAGCATCTTGGTTCTATATGGGATGGCATGATTCATGCATGAGTGGATGTTCTCGTACAGTGCTTTAGTGTATGACTCAGCAGTCGAACTTTCAGCTCCCATCTGCATGGGTGCCATGAAGTTTGTCACTTCTGACTTACGTAGCATGAAGTTGGCTTTGGAGAAGTTTTTTACTGGGGTTTCCTTATTGGGGTGGGGGTGGAATGTGGATGTCAAGGGTGATTTGCCTATGGTCAGACCTGACCAATGAGGGGGTGACCACTGGTGTGGAGCATCTATCTCCAATGTTGGTAATGACCAGGTCTAGGATATTGGAGCCCCTGGTGGGACAATGGATTAGTTGATCCAGGGCATTGGAATTTATGAATGCCAAGAACCATTGGGAAAAGATGTTGGTACCTGAGTAGTTTTCCCATTTAATGGCAGGGTAGTTGAAATCACCCAGTATTAGGGTATTTGGTGGTATCTTAATATTTTCCAGTATGTTTAGAAATGTGTAGTGAGAATCTTGAGGCATGGTGGGGGATCTGTAGCAAGCTACAATTTGGATTGCAGTCTTACCTAGTGTTAGTTGCACCTGGAGAATTTCAAATGCATTGTGTTGGGCAGCTAGCCTGGAGGTGTGAATATCCTTGGTGAATATGGATACTCCTCCACCTTTTGGTTTGGTCTTGGTTTGGTGGCCGAAAAGTGTGGTAAGAGTTGTAGCCTGGTATTGCAGGGGTGTTCTCTGCAGTCTTGAACCAGGTCTCAGTTACTGCACAGATATCGATGTTCTCCATTTTTAGGAATGCCTCGAGAGAGAGTGCATTTTGAGGTTTGGACTTCTTGCATTGAGTAGCATTACCTTCAGATTTTGCATGCTTGTATCTGTTACGGTGGTGGTGAACCTTGCCTAAAAAAGGCACTATAGGGGTGGCAAGAGCTTTAGCCAGTAACCTGAATCCCAGGGTTGACAGGTGCAGACCATCTCTGGCAAAGCATCATGGATGTCGATCATGTCATCCCAGGCAGACAGATACTGGATCCCCTTTGGATGACACCGGAAGCTTAGCCAATTGTTGAAGTCAATCATTTTGTCCTTATACTGTGGTATCATTCTGGGCGAAGGCAGGATGCTACTCAGGGCTAGGGTCATACCTGCCTGGGCCACATGATCCGAGAGCTCTTCCATGTCTCTTTTCATGTAGTTCAGGGAGGTACGTCTCAAGTCATTCACTCCAACATGGACAATGACAGTCTTATTTGTACTTGTTGTGGAGTGACTTGAGTGCATGCGTTATGTGGCGGATCCTGGCACCCGACAGGCAGCTGACTGTAATTTTCTCCTTCCTCAGCCAGATGAGTGGGACATCAGTGTGCCTGACTATAGAGTTACCTATGACTAAAGTGTTGGGTACGTTGTCCTGCCTTAGGGGCTGTTGTTAGGTAGCACACTGGTGTTGTGAGCTATGTGTCACTTTGGTTGTGACTGGTGTTTGTTTACGTTTCAGCTTTGGAGGTCCTTGTTGCTTGGGTTAGTGTTGCTATGTGTGGGTGTTGATGGTGTGGGTTTTGAAGGGCTATGTGTTGCTTGAGGTGTAGTGCAAGTGTTAACCTTATCCTCTTGACTGTCTAGCACAATCTTGGCTGAAGAGAGCTTTGTTTCCAGTTTGGCTATGTAAGCGCATCTCTTACAGGTTGTAGTGTTGGGTGATAGGAAGAGAGGGTTGTCTGTGTACATGAGGCAGTTGTTGCATTGCCCCAGTATGCCCAGATTCACCAGGTGGACAGGAGAAATCACCTGAAGCTGACACTTGGACATGCCTGTTTAGGTACTTTTTTTGAAAAGTACAAGAGCTGTTTTCCCTTACCTTTGCAAGGTACTTTGAAATTATAGGCTGTTTAGTGCCTACAATTAATTTCTCCTTATTAACAAGGAGAGTTGAGTGCTTGTATCAGTTTAAGGCTTCCTAGTGCTTTCCAGCAGGTTCTAGAGCAAGTGCTAGTCACAGGGGTTCAGATTTTAGTGCTACTACTGAGAAACCAGCTAGTTCTAAGGGAAAATTTGAAGAGCACACTTTCTGGCACTTGGAATAGTTTAACCGTAGCATGGTGCGAAAAATGCACAAACACATGTGTTTTTAAGCCAGAAAGTTGAAAGGGGTAGAAATCAGCCCAAAATGGCTAATAAAATTACAACTTCAGAGCTGGAAACCACTCCTCTAGTGTTAGATAGGCAGTACAATGCTCACCACTCCCGCTGGTAAGCAGTAGGACTTCCCTCTACCACAGCAAGGTCTGGATAGCTCTGCACACAGAAAATAAAGTCCTGAAACCAGCAAAGCCTGGGATCTGGACTATACTAGCTAGGAAAGGTGAGAAACGAACAAACAAGCTAGTATTTTTTTTTTTTGGTTAAAACAGGCTAAACAATACAATGATACAGTAAATAAACACAGAAAAGGCTCACGCACTTGAGTGTGTAGCCCTAAACAGTAAACGCAATTAAAACTCTACAACATTCGCAATTTAAAACTTTTTTGAATGAAGCAAGGCAAGTGCACAACTGAAAAAATGATTTAAGAGGCAGTAATACAGTAGAATAAGTAGCTAATCTACATATACAGAAAAGTCTATATATACAGAAAACCAGCTAAAACACACTTAAAGAATTCAGATGCAGTGCAACCTAGAGCACTTGAGTAGTAGCAATATTAAGGTAAATACAGTTTTAATAAATGCACTAAAATATACTCTATATTCCCAAAATGTTTGAGAAGCACTGAAATACCCATATTCCATGAAACCTATGACCTGTAACTTGGACGGGGGCATAATGACACACACTGATGGATGAGGCAGTCTCAGTACAACGTAAGCCCATCTTTGTTGACTACAGTTGCAACAAAGAGCATGGTGTACTATTCCAGACATCAACATCCAGACTTTTGAACTGAGAGAGAGAGAGAGAGAGAGAGACTAAAGTGGTATGTCTATGCATGCTGTTAACTGCAGAATATTCCCACAATCAGCATAGAAATGCTGCAGGGCAATGCTAGAGCTCTACAAGTTAGAAGTTATGGTTGTGATTATGTCCTTGTTACCATTAAAGGATTTGCTAGTCCATAAGGAAAGTGTCTGTGTATCTATCTATCTATCTATATATATATATATATATATATAATCCACAAACGTTCCAGCACTCTTCATAAATAAAACATATAACAGCAAACTTCTTTTAACCACTTTATTCGGCAAAATCTGCTCACAAACGCACAGACCGGTGGCCGGTTTCGCTCACAGCGTCATCAGTGTGCCTATATATATAAATATACACATACACACACAAACACGCACACACACACACACACACACACACACACACACACACACACACACACACACACACACACACACACACACACACGTACACAGATGCAGCTTTATAAACTATTGTTAATTACAAACTGTTGTTAATTACAAATTGTAAAAATGTTAGTCATAATCAATGTAAAGTATACGTCAAACAGGATTACACAGGTGACATGGTTCATTATGCATGTTTAACTATGCAGGCGCCACAATACTGTTAAATATGCATTTCTTTTTTGTTGCCTTATGTAAAGCATGCTATGTGCATCTGCTTGTACAGAATGCTGTGAAAGTGTCTAATAAAAAAGGAGGTCATATGCCTTTGAGGAAAGTTAGATTTTAGTGTAATGACAGATAACTACAGCAGTCGCTGTATACATGTCTACAGCCCATAGAGCTATGTACTGTTGTCCACTAAGACTTATACAAGAGCATGTACAATAGATGGACCTTAACTGAAATTGGGAAGAAAAAGTAGTGAAAAATATAAGCCCTGGCCTCACACCCCCCATGCAGGGGATAAAAGCTTCCCCCTAGTCAATATAACATGCTCCAACTTCATACAACTCCTGGGCAAGTTACCTACTATAATGAAATAGTCTGTTGTTTAAAAAATGTCTTGAAATAGTGTATAGTTACCTTGGAGCATATCTGCTGTGCTTGCACAATGCATGTCATAGTGTACAGCCCTGCTACAAAAGAAAAGCAGTGAAACATTTACAGTTACTCTTTATTTAAAGAGAGTAGTTGTAATAGTCAGTATAAAGAGCAACGCAAATGCATCTCCCTTATTACTACACTGTCTGCACTTAAGTGTAGCATGTGTATGTTTGTGTACGCTATTGTAAATGATACAATTTGTGTAGCAGAATCTGGCTTGTGTATTCATTAGCACTCATTAGCTATGGTTGTTTATAAAGTGTGGCATGGACAGATGCCCATAAAATTATCCAGTACTGGTCGCCGTCAATTATGAATTGCAAACAGCGTAAACATTCCTCATAGCATATATGTTATGAAAGAGATCTGCAGTGATATATGAATCACAGTGTATATATGTAATGTGTGCAGAGTCATCAAGCGGAATTTCTATCTGTGATTATTTTTCATAAGCAAATAAAAACAGATTAAATCCCATGTCATGTTTGTAGCACTATCTCTAGCTTGTAAGCATCCAGTCAGAGACTTATCTGCTATTTTATACATTGAAAACATAAGCTATTCTGTTATAACATGTAGGATTTATTTATGGTGGCTAAACATGACAATAGGGTGACATCCTCTCGCTGGGATAAACACGAAACATTTTGGTTTATATACAGACCTAATTCCAGAGGAAGGTAACCCCATGCCACTGGTATTATAAGGGGTGAACAACACTGCAGGCACAGTTGAGGTGATTTTTCAGGATGTCAGACTGGCTAGAATGGATACACCTTCAGGTCTAGCAGGTTTTTCCAGGTCTTTTAAGGAAGGTCAAGAGGAACAATAGTGCCGTACATCCCCAAGAGAGAAGCAACCTTAGGAGTTAAAGAATGTAGTGCTCCTCCAGTAGTCATATGAAATGTAGAAACTCACAAATGCTGAATTATTTCAACAAAAAATAAAGCATTAGTTAATTGACAGAACCGGATATTCATGTACTGGTGTCCCCTTGTATACTTTTTACTTGTAAATTTTGTTTTCTCTTTCTGTCTGCATTCTAATGCCAAGAATGTATGCATATATGTTTATCCTTTACCAGTATATACTTAGGAAGCATTTCATATTCCTGTATTTATTGTACGATAAGTAAAGTGGGAAAATAAGTATGTGAAGTAGTGAGTGACACAGTCAGTTTTTAAGCTAACAGGGCAGTGAGTAAGTGTACAGTAATACAGTACATGAACAAGTAAATTATTGAAACAATGAATGAATGCTTTAGGACAATGCAAGTGAATGAGGCAGTGACATAATGAGTGCATACGCTACTGGAGCAGTGAGTGACACTGTGAATGAGTTAGTGAATGGGGCAGTGAGTGAATGAATGCATGAGGGAATGAGTGAGTGGGTGATGACCTCCATTCTTGGAAAGGTATTAGATCAGAGACTGGTACAGATACTGCTTGATAATCCCCACATATTGCAGAGTGAGATAACGGAGGAAAGAAAACACACAATCGAGTTAATTTAAATCACACAGCACATTGTTTTCTAAATGGTAAGTTAATGTAATGCTTTGAGGTGAACTTGCACAACTTTGTAGGCAAATACTGCTGAATGCCATGAGTTTTGGATGGTGGGTGGATTTGGGTTCATTCTAGGTCTCCACTGAGTACTATGATTTTCACCTGATAATTGAAATATCACAGATGGACACATCTAATATTAATATCTGCTGTTTGCATAAGTGGTATTTTGTGAAATAATTTGACATATGAAAACTAAAATAGTAAATATTTTACAGAGTCGGTCACTTATAGTTTACCTGTTATTAGTCATCATTTTGGAGTGTGGCGAGACTTCTGTGCTATCAGCTGTAAATTATTTTTTATGATGTTTGGTTATGACATGTGTGTGTCTTTAAAGATTGCTGATTAATGAGTTGGTGTGCACTCTGTCCATATAGTACCCGTCTATTTTAGTCGTGAGAGCAGCATAAAATTCATTAATTTAGGTCTTAGTTGTTTGATCATTTAGAAGATGTACACACAGCATTAGTGTTTTTTTTTTCCAGCTTTATATTTCCCCAAAACTTTTTCTTCTCTTTAGTAAAACTCTGTATAAAAGTCTCTGCATGGACTACTGCAGCATCTTAATCAACTCATTTCAGTGGAACAAATACTGCAGGTCTCTCAGATCACCAGATTTTACTACATACCTTTCCATTTCCCTTAATAAATAGTCTGAATGGATCTTCCCAATGTGGAACATGTTGCCAAGACCCTTTCATCAGATTCTCACCCTTAATTCCTTTAACAACCAGCTTAAAGCACACCAGTAGCAAAAGAGTATAGCTGTATGGGATTTATGACAAATATCTAATATTGTCTGTCTGTTTATATCTGCAGGACTTTTGTCATAAGTACCACAATTCATTATGCATATAGTTGTACCAGGCTTTTTTGCCTTTTACTGATCATTGCTGTTATTGAGGTCTTGACATTACTTAGAATATTTTAATTTTTTAATAGTGTGTCATATCATCTATCATTGTTATACTTGGTCACATTTATTGTCATACAAAAAATCGTTTTCAAAACCCAACACCACCCAAATAAGATATCTTTGAGACAGGTAGAATTTCTGCCTTAGGTAGAGTGATGCAGTAATGTTCGAGGGGAAGGTAATCTTGAAGCTGATTTTTCTTTTGTAGCAAATTTGAGTATGTTGCAGTTCCAGCTACCAGTGGGGTACCATATTCAAGGAATTAAAAAATTATACTTTTGGTAAAGTGAATTTTGTTTCAATGGTTAACTGTGGAAATAATATATCTCATTTTCTTGCCACAAGAAATCTGGACAAAGCCTAAAATAATGGGGGGGGGGGCAAAGGACCAAAAATAGAGACACATTTTAAATATTGCTCTTATCAACTTGGAAAATTTATAGAATAACAAGATTAGTATGATTTGTGTTAACATGCATTTTTGTAGGATATGAAGTCTGAAATTCAAATGTATGCTATTATTTAAGGACTTCAATCTTCAATGATTTGCCAGAAAATCTCAAATTTTATGAGGAGCAGACCAAAAATGAGACAAAAATCTGGGCAGTTGAGATGTATGGTGGAGATAATCTATGTCTAGAAAACAGAATTGTCTTTATTTTCCTTGATATACAGTTAATGTAATGAGTAAGTATACTTTTCAAGCAGCAGGCCAAGATATATGTAGTCGATGACTCCTAATAGGGCACTCCTAAGGCCTACTCCTAACTAATCTTATGGGACCTAAGATAATTGTTTGTCAGTACCAAATAGCATAACTTCAGTTTTCTGACATTTACTGAAACCCTAAAGAGCTGAACCAGGAGCACATTGCCTGAGGTATGTACCTAAGGTGGAGAATATAGAAGCAGAAAAAGAGTCAAAGTCCCGAATAGCCATATCATCTATACAGAATAAAGCAGGGATATAGGGCGACATAACTTTAAATGTATTAACAGAGTTAAAATTAAGGGGCTGAGAACACAGCCATAGAGTTTAACCAGGTTTACCTCATAATAGGACATGCTTTTTGCCCCAACCCAATGCTTGCCATCAGCCTTTTGTAATCAAGGAACCAAGTAGCCCATTCATTCCCTGCAAGGTGTGAACCAGTTGTGGAGGTTGTCATTCACACACCCATAAGGGAGATTTTCTATTTGGTGGAAGACGTGAGTGCTTATGTCACTGGGAAAGGCTTATCTGTCCTTTCACCCTTCATGTGAGTAGCCTCGTACACACATAAACGAGAGCTGCTTTCATTGGCTTGATGAGCCAAGTCCACATCACTGGTTATGGCTATTTCATCTGCAAGCCTTTGCTTACATGCAGCAAAACTGATACCATACCACCACTTCCGACCCCACCCCCCAGGTAGGCCTACTCACTCCTAGCCTTTCCAGCTCTCTCAGCATCCAAGTAGCTAATTATCATCTGGAACATAGATATCTAGCCTTCTGCACCACAATGCATGGTACTGTCCAATTTAACATTAAAGGAAAATTGGCTAATGCAGTTGTCCATCCAAGTAAGACATGTGATTGAGAGTTATTTGCATTTTAGTTTACAAAAAGAATAGACACAAAGTCTTTAGTAAAATCAGTAAAGACTGTACAGAGAAGCTGAATAGTGATCATGCTGGTGAAAATGGTTTGTGTGGAAAAAGGGCAGCTAAGGTATTATCTCCCTGCCTGATAGAGGCATAAAATAGTAGGCCAAAGGTTGCAGTTGCCCCAGGTGCAGGGTACAGGAGGTTTGGACCCCATCGAGTCGTCCCTGGATGATTTGCCCCCGAGCAATTTGACCCCAGATGGTTGGACCCAAGTAAAACAAGTAACATAAGTGAAGCCGAAGCACATCAGAGCATAAATAGAAAAGAAATACTGTTTAAACATTCTTAAAATTGGTTTAGACAGTCTTTCTTTTATATTTATATGTTTCGCTTACACTAATTTTACAAAAAAATGCAATTAGTTAGTTAAACTATATAGAAAAACAATAAATGCAAAAACACGAAGGAAATAAGCAGTTGCGATAAAATCCGGAAGTTCGCAGCATGACCTAGTCTGGAGTTACCATATAACGGTAACATTATCACTGTATAAAAATAAATAAAATTAATGATAAAAATACAATTAAGACATTAAAAAATAAAGTATCCCTACAAATATAACATAAAATACAAATATAAAAGCACATATATAGAATAAATATATGCAATAAATCATTTAACAGAAACTCCGGGCTAGGTAATGCTGCGAACATCCGGATTCGTTATCAAACCGTTGTAAAACATAATTACTGTAACTCACATACCCCAAAAAAAAGCATAATATCACTAGCATTTATAAGAAATGCATATTAAAAAACAGTAAGTTTATGACAGATAAACAATGCAGAAATTTAAAAATACAACTGAAGCCTATACGCAATTAATTAGGGAAAACCATTACACAAATAGCAACTATAAAAAAGTATAGCAAAAAGTGAAAAAAAAAACATACATTTAACTACCTGAAACAGAGAAAATGTTCTAGAAAAGGGTAATGAATGGTAAATTGATGTATATCCATAACAGATAAACTATAAAAGGTATCACATACATAAAAATATTAAGAATGTACTATATCAGTCTCCTGCCAGCTAGTGGCAATAGTAAGATATTATCATTAAAAAAAATAAAAAAAAAAATATAGCTGAAGCAGAGAATCAGTTAAACATGTCGAAAATTACCTCAAAAAGAAATTGAGAAAAAATAAGTTATAATGGATATATGTACTGCTTTGCGAAATACAACCACAATCAGACAATAAAATGTTGGAGATGTGACAAAAGAACATCCTATAACTGTAAATCCAGACTTCATACAAGTGTATCTACAAATGAGGTAATGAGTATATTACATGAACACAGTCATGGAAGTGACATGTCAGAAATAGAGGTGCAGAGAAGATAAAAACAACCATTAAAGAAAGGACTGAAAACACAATGGAAATTCCAGCAATGATCATTAACACTGGAATAGAAGGGACTTCAGAAGCAGTGAATGGTAAACTGCCAAATAGTGACACAATGAAAAAAAAATAATAAAAAGAAAAAGAGAACGTTAATAAACCTCCAACACAACCAACTGATTTATGGTCGTTAATAATTACAGAGAAATATAAAATTTATGGAAAAAATAAAAAGTTTATTTTATATGACTAAGGAGAAGGAGATCAAAAAAGAATTTTAATATTTCGGCGAGAAACAACAAGTACATAGAGCCATCTAATAAAAAAACTATTCGTAGATGAAATATTCAAAATAGCACTGAAACTATTTTCGCAGGTATACATAATAAGGAGTGAACGAAGCGGATTCATTATACCAATAGCTTACTTACCAGACAAGAGAAAAGAAACCTATGAAAGAATGTTTCAAGGAATAAAGGACATTTGGCCAAACCTTTTAACAAATTCAATATCAACAGACTACAAAATAGCCGTATTAAATGTTATAAAAACAGCATATCCAACAACAGAAATCCACGGATGATTTTTCCACCTAGTAAAAAACATGAAAAAGATTATATCACATGAAGGACTGCTAGGCCAGAATAATACAGATAGTGAATTTGCACTAAAAGCAAGAATGATTCCAGCACTCGCCTTCGTACCACTGGATGAAATAGAGGATGTCATAGAAGATTTAGTAGAGAACATACCAGAAACACTGCAACCAGTACTAAACTGGTTTGAAGATAGCTATATTGGATGACCAAATCACAGAGGAACAAGAAAAATCCAATATTTCCACCTAAAATATGGTCAGTGTATGACAGAACCTTAAGCACTGCAACCGGTACTAAACTGGTTTGAAGATAACTATATTGGATGAACCAAATTGCAGAGGAACAAGAAAAAATTCCAATATTTCCACCTAAAATATGATCATTGCATTACAGAACCTTAAACGGAGAACATCAAACAAACAACTAAGTAGAAGCTACTCACAGAAAAATGCAAACAGAATTCAGAGTAGATCTTCAATTTGGAGATTTATAGATGGCATTTGAAAAATCCAATCTGGAAGAGATCAAGTTTACGAGGCATTCATCAGCGGAGCAGAACCACCAAAAAAAGAAAAAAATATCAAACAAATGATCATAGACTTTTAACATTAGCAAGAGATTGTGCTAATAGAACAAATTTAGAATACCTATGGGGAGAAGCGCACAATTTCTTAATGGGTTAAAGGAAAGATAAAGAAAGTATATTAACCTGAATAAAACATTGATTTCATTTAATTTTAAAGAATTTATTTATAGTAGATAATAGATTAGTTACCATATCAACATAATATAAAATAAAAAAAAAAGTATTTAATTTATGATAAAAATATGAAGTATGCTATAAAGTTACACTAGTCATAATATGTTAAAACATAACACTAGTTATTATATGTTAAAGGTTTACATGATATATTTATACTAACCAATGTAATAATTAAATAAAATAAAAATATTAATAAAAAATATATTTACATTGAAAAATTAACAGCGTTATTATTGAATAATTGATTAAATAATAACATAATGATAAAGTACTTATTAGAACATATTTGGGGTCAAATAGTCTGGGGTCAAACTGTCCACTAAAAAATCCCATAGACAATACATAAAAATTTATAGATGAAATTGTATAGAAATACATTGGGGTTGAACCGTCCGGGGGTGAACAGTCTGGGGTCAAACTGTCCGGGGTCGAATAGGCCTGCTTCCTAGGTGCATGGTGTTGGGTGGGCACAATCAGCTGGTGCTGATGGTGTGGGAGAGCAGTACCAGCATTCAAAACTGAATGCAAATACTGAATTTGTGGTCACAGCTAGAGTTCTTATTGTGGCAATTATTTTACTGTATCGACTTTGAGAAGAGTGAGGGGGCTGCTAGTTTGGGGAACTGCACATCCTTCCAGATAACCTAGCTATGGTTCTACTTCCTGGAAACATGCTTGTGAGGATTAAGAAGGCAAAATCAGTTATGGTGTGTAGTGAGAAAAACAGGAACGTCTCTTTCAAAAAATGTTGTTAGGCTTAAGAAAAGAAAAATTGTATGACCTGAACAAAGTAACCGAGGGTTCCATAGTTTAGTGAGAGGAATGACTGTAAGCATTTTCCAAAGTTCAGAGAAGGTATCACTAGATAAAGGTAAATTGAGGAGGTGCTTTAGAGCCTCACTGATAAAAGTAATAGGCTAGCCAGCTTCATTGGCATAGAAGTTAATGCCCTGACTATGACTGAGGTGAAATTAATTTGACTAATTGCTTGAGTACCTGTTGGAGTTGTCACTGGAGTATGAAAGGAATGATTAGTGTTGAACCTGGTCATTTCTCTTTTTGGAGAGGTAAGGTGGGTGTGTGCTTATGGCACACACTCTGTGGAAGAAACCCTGGTGGAGGCCAGGGGGATGCATGGAAGAGCTTTTCTGCTGGGGGAGGGCAAGGCTAACTGATACTTCACATAGAGGGGTAGCATACACTGCAAAGGCTCACTGCATGACAACCCCTTATAAAAAGGGGAATAAAGGGGTCAATTGCAAAAGAGGGGTTATATTATATAGTGGGGCAAAAAGAAGATAAGGTGTATTATAAACTGGGTGCATAATAATATCTCAACAGCATCAGAAGTGTCAGTTTATGGGAATAATGGAAAACATACAGTGTGACTGCAGCACTGCTAGGTTTGGGGCATTGCCCTCTTCTCTAATGTAGAGAGGTCTCATTGCTAATCTATACAATTAGCAGGGTTGTGGGGGCGAAGGGAGGGCTTGGCCTCCTCCCAAAAAGTTTTTTTTATGTTTTGGATATCTGTGTTTTGTCATGCAAAATTCGAAACATTTAATAAAATAACATAAATCCTGTAAAGTAAAAACGGGAGAGAGCACTTACCAATGACATCACTGACCTAGGATTGACTAGTGATTTGGGAAGTTTGTGGGCCTGCTGGGGTGGTGTGTAGCAAAGGGAGAGGGCATTTACCAATGACATCACTGGCCTAGGATTGACTAGTGATTTGGAAAGTTTGTGGCCCTGCTGGGGTAGTGTGTAACAAAGGGAGAGGGCATTTACCAATGACATTACTGACCTAGGATTGACTAGTGATTTGGGAAGTTAGTGGCCCTGCTGGGTTGGTGTATAACAAAGGGAGAAGGCATTTGCCAATGATATCACTGACCTAGGATTGACTAGTGATTTGGGAAGTTGGTGGGCCTGCTAGGGTGATGTGTAACAAAGAGAGAGGGCATTTACCAATGACATCACTGACCTAGGATTGACTAGTGATTTGGAAAGTTTGTGGCCCTGCTGGGGTGGTGTGTAACAAAGGGAGAGGGCATTTACCAATTAACTTACTGACCTAGGATTGACTAGTGATTTGGGAAGTTTGTGGCCCTGCTGGGGTGGTGTGTAACAAAGGGAGAGGGCATTTGCCAATGACATCACTGACCTAGGATTGACTAGTGATTTGGGAAGTTGGTGGGCCTGCTGGGGTGGTGTGTAACAAAGGGAGAGGGCATTTACCAATGACATCACTGACCTAGGATTGACTAGTGATTTGGGAAGTTTGTGGCCCTGCTGGGGTGGTGTATAACAAAGGGAGAGGGCATTTACCAATGACATCACTGACCTAGGATTGACTAGTGATTTGGGAAGTTTGTGGCCCTTCTGGGGTGGTGTGTAACAAAGGGAGAGGGCATTTACTAATGACATTACTGACCTAGGATTGACTAGTGATTTGGGAAGTTTGTGGCCCTGCTGGGGTGGTGTATAATGAAGGGAGAGGGCATTTACCAATGACATCACTGACCTAGGATTGACTAGTGATTTGGGAAGTTTGTGGCCCTGCTGGAGTGGTGTGTAACAAAGGGAGAGGGCATTTACTAATGGCATCACTGACCTAGGATTGACTAGTGATTTGGGAAGTTTGTGGCCCTGCTGGGGTGTTATGTAACAAAGGGAAAGGGCAGTTGCCAATAACATCACTGACCTAGGATTAACTAGTGATTTGGGAAGTTTGTGGCCCTGCTGGGGTGGTGTGTAACAAAGGGAGAGGGCATTTACCAATGACATCAGTTACGTAGGATTGACTAGTTTTTTGGGAAGTTTGTGGCCCTGCTGGGGTGGTGTGTAACAAAGGGAGAGGATATTTACCAATGACATCACTGACCTAGGATTGACTAGTGATTTGGGAAGTTGATGGCCCTGCTGGGGTGGTGTGTAACAAAGGGAGAGGACATTTACCCTTGACATCACTGACCTAGGATTGACTAGTGATTTGGGAAGTTGGTGGGCCTGCTGGGCTGGTGTGTAACAAAGGGAGAGGGCATTTACCAATGACACCACTGACCTAGGATTGACTAGTGATTTGGGAAGTTTGTGGCCCTGCTGGGGTGGTGTGTAACAAAGGGAGAGGGCATTTACCAATGACATCACTGGCCTAGGATTGACTAGTGATTTGGGAAGTTGGTGGCCCTGCTGGGGAGGTGTGTAACAAAGGGAGAGGGCATTTACCAATGACATCACTGACCTAGTATTGATTAGTGATTTGGGAAGTTGGTGGGCCTGCTGGGGTGGTGTGTTAGACTTGAACAAATAATTGTCAGTCTGTTAACCTTAGACAGAGGACAGATTTTGTGGGACAATGCTGCTCAATAACAGGGGCTAGAAAGCAGTATTAGCTTCATGTGGATGAGTGTTAGGGTGGAGGTGAACACATCATGGACAGGGATACCTATTGCAAATATCTCCACTCAGGGAAGTATAGGGCATTTACAAATTTCTAGTGGGTTGTAATGGATGATGCAAGGTGGGGATGTCTTAATCCTCCTCGTGTGACATGGTGATGCTTTAATGCTGTTCAATATATGTTCTCAGATCAGCAGCCCCAGTGTGAATGCAAGGCACTTTTAGATGCTATCTTGGCAAAGAGGGCCCAAAAAGTATATTGTAGACTTGATAAATTTTGCATTTTAGCTTTCTGAACCATAGCTTGGTAACTGCAAAATTCTTCCTTTGTTTTAAGCTATTCTGTGCTTAAAGCAAGCTGTGTAAACATACAGAGAGTGGACTGTAACCAATACAAGTAAGATCTTTGAAAGCGAACTGGTATTGTCACACTGGAGCTCCTGGTAGACTGTAATTAGTTGTACTTAATGTTATTAAGTTGCAGTTACTGAAGCACTGTTCATACCTGCCTACTGTAGACATCCACGATGTCCATGGTGCTCATGAATTGCTCCTGAGTCAGCTGGCTGGAATTCCAGGTTCTGTCCTTTGAAAAATCCCATGGAATGCCATTACTGTTTCTCATACTATCATTTTCCTTTTTATACTATCCTCAAATGGCCTTGCTGGTGCATCCTGACCTTCCAAGTACAGTTGGAATAGTTTTTATACACTTACTTTCTGCTTCCATTAGACATTACTGCCAGTTGTTGATAACAATAGCTGGGTACGGGCAGAGCCAAATTCTGCACATGACAAGGCTGGTCTTAGTTGTTTTGCAAAGCCTGTTCTGTCTTGCCTGTCCATAAATCACTGTGACTCTCTGCTAAGCTTTTAGTTAATCTTGAATTTATTAGCCAGCTGTTGGCATATTATACAAAGATAAATAACATTGTGTTGCTTCCCACTTCCCACTCCCCTTTCTCCCACACCAGTGATCCAGGTGTGTGTAGGAAAAGCTATCTCACAAACAGGGACTGCTTTACTAGGTATGAATTGATTGTTAAGATTTTTACTGTTAGTCTGTAATCAGTGTTTAAGATTACAGAGCTGCTTTGCATGCTCACAATTAATAATTTTTGGTATATAAAGTGTCCTTTTTTTTTTTTTTACTATAGCCACTTTTACATTGATATGTTTCCGACATATTTGCTAAATGATCCTTCTATGGGGAAAGCTGGCTTTATTTTACATAAGTAATGTTCTGTATTTACCTGTTGCACTACTGTGGAGCCTTACTAAGGGCACCCAATCTATTAGAGACCTCTGTATGGATAATATGCATATTATTACACATGCATTCTCCTTTAGTCACTGTCCATTACATGTGAGGCTTTTCATCTTCATTATAATGCAGCCTTGTTCTGAAATTTATCTGAGTCACTGCTATATTTCCCAGCATAGCTTTTATTGTCCTATTAATCTTTAAATAAAAATTATTCCCTGTGGGTTTTTTTTTTCATGTTTTTATTACTTTTGCCTTATAATTCAAAAAAGCATATGCAGAAAACTTGAAATAACACTAAAATATACCTCCTTGGCAGCCTTAACAGGTGTATTTTGGTTTTCCTCATAATTCTTATTGTTTTTTGTTCCCGCAGACAGATACCACCATCAAACTTCTCCTTTGAGTATACTCTTAAAAATAATCACTGACTGCTTATTTGGTTATAGGCTGCTCTCTGCTTAATGTAAGCATTCAGCTCTTCACACTTGATCTGGACTCCAGCCTAAACACAGAGCAAGTTGATTTAGCCTTAACCCATAACATTTTTTTAAATATATGTACCAAGTCTAGACTGTAATTAGCTTCATTTACTAATATAATTATTAGCTTATACTCTCTAGAGCTATGCCTATACTTATGTCTTGTAGACATTCTCAATATCCACCGTGTTTATAATCTGTTTTTGGTTAGAATTTCAAGTGGAATATTTCTTAAAACTTTGACGGGATACTTACTAACAGTATTTTCTCTTATTACAGTGCCCTCTTGTGGCCTAACTGATACTTGCCGAGCCCTGTGTTAAAATTAGATCAGGTTTTACTTGCTTCTTATAGTAATAAAGCACGTGTATCAGCAATCCCATCATAGATTTAGTTTTAAAATGATAGTAACAGACTGGTGCCAACAAATGAATTCTCCTCATTTACTAAGATTTGCCTTGGTTGTTGCTTGAAGAACAAAACAACTTGTCCTGCTAATACCTTCTAAGTTCATCCTTCCCCATACATTATTTTCTTTATTGCTTTCTCATCTCACACAACCCTTTCCATGTGACAATATCTGCCAATAAACAACATCTTAACCTGTAGGATAATGTAATATGTGTTTTTCTGACATTAGAATTATAATACACCAACCAATGACAACTAAATCTGCTATATTGCTTAATTCTGTAAAAATAACCTCTTTACCCAAGAATAGAACAGTACATCCCTTAATACAAGCCCCAGTATTCTACCCAGAAAACAACAAAAATGTATTTTACACTTAATCCCAAAACCACATCCACTTCAAGATATTACTAAACAGAACCTAATACCTCTCAACTGTACAGATTTTCCAGAATGTCCAGATTTTTGCCTCATATTTTTGGTCCGTTTTTTCATAAAATTGTGGTTTTCTGGCAAATTAATGGCAAATAATTAAAGACTGAAGTTAGAAAATAATGACAGACATTTGAGTTTCAGACTTCATACCCATCAGAAAATTACTTCTAATGCACAAACTGTTATTCTATCAATTTTCTAAGCTTGTAAGAACAATATTTAAAAAGTGTCCCTTTTTTGGGGCCTTCAACCCACTTTTATTTATGGCTTTGTTCAGATTTCTTGCTGTAAGAGGTTGAGAGGTATGAACCTAACTAACATTTACACTCTACCAGGTTAAGCTGGAATTTTCTTTTGCACCCAGTCCTAAGGTACAGTATTCAATGCACTGTCCATTTTGAAAATTCTTCCAAACCCACCTCATGATTTGCTTACTATGGTCTAGTGATATCCACCCTAACATTGGCCCAGCTATAGCACTTTATTCAACTCTCCCCTGAACCTAAATGAACCTGCACACAGTTCCCTAAATTATGTACATAAATTCTAATGGATCCTGTAACAAATTTCCACACATTCCATGCGTGGATATCATCACCTATATTAGGAAATCAAAGTCTATAGACTTCAATCCACCTATGTATAGGCTAGTCAGAAATAAGAAATATTTTGACCTCAATAAATTTCTGATAGAACTTCAATCATTTAACTGGGCACCCCTTAAACATCTCCCCTTAGAGGAAGCTGTACTTCTTTTTAACACAACATTTCTAGCCATACTTAAGTCTCATGCCCCCATAAGATCAATTAGAGTAAAAACCAGGATTGCACCCTGGTTAACAAAAAATACCACATCTCTAATTAAACTTAGAAACAAAGCATAGAGCATATGGCGATCAACCAAATCAACCTCGGACTGCATTAAATTCCAACAACTAAGAAACAAAACCAAAAAAGCAACATTATCTGACAAGAAAAATTACTATTGCCAACTCCAAAATAAACACCAAAACAACCCTAAAAAATTCTGGTCTGGATTGAACAATCTTCTCCACCCAGGTAAATCCTCGACACCCACCCCAAAGCAACTAAGTGACAAAACCCCTGAAGAAGTAGCGAATTCCTTTAACAACTTCTTCACTGACATTATACAATCCCTAGCTAATCAACTACCTGTCACCAATACTATAAACACAGACAACATTCCAACATTCTCAATCTACCTTCAAATTTCAGCCTGTCCCTACTTCCTATATAAGATCCTTACTAAAGAAACTAAAACCAACAACTCTCTCTGCAGATCTTCTCCCAGCTGAATATCTACAGATAGCAGCAGATGTCATTGCTTTCCCTATCTCGACACTTATCAATAGAACCATAGCAGAATCTAAAATTCCATCTTTATGGAAAATATCCCATGTCATACCTCTCCACAAAGGTGGTCTATCTACAGAACTATCAAACTATAGGCCCATAGCTATACTGTCACCACTAGCCAAAATCATGGAGAAGTGCATACACAAACAACTTCTCTACTATCTTATCCACAACAATTTACTAACCAACTCACAACATGGCTTTAGACCCCATCACAGCACTACCACTGCTCTCTTTTACCGATACTATCAATCACAACAGAAATGACAGAAAAATATCTTCAGCACTGTTTCTTGACCTATCAAAGGCCTTTGATATGGTGAACCACCAGATACTCTATCATACACTAGATAATCTACAACTTGATAAACCAGCTCTAGACTGGTTTATAGGCTATCTCTCTGATAGGAACCAAGCCGTCCTTTGGCAATCAAAGCTCTCTAACCTCTTACCAAATACCATAGGGGTACCCCAAGGATCAATACTGGGGCCTCCTTTTACTATCTTCACAAATGACCTGTATAAGGCCATCCCTGAAGCCACCTGCATTCAATATGCAGATGACTCCACATTAGTTTGTTCTGACACATCCCCTGTTAAACTATTAGCAAAAACTCAATCCTGCTTTATATCAGTAGAAAATTGGCTGTCAGAACGTAAACTGATCCTGAATCCAAACAAAACAAAATTACTATTATTCCATCCCACGCAAAAGATCACACCTCTATCCTTTTCTATCTACTCCAGAAATGGGACTATCATCTCCCCAGACCCCTATACCAAACTACTAGGAGTCTCCATAGATAACAAACTCAAATTCGATATTCATATTAACCAGACCATTAAAACCATTAACAAAAAACTAGGATCATTATACCGGATCAAATCATTTCTAACTCATATAGCAAAAGTGACAATGGCCCGCTCACATCTTCTCTCCACCCTCCTGTATGCCTCTCCTATGCTTACTAACCTCAACACATCTGAACTAAATAAACTAGCACGCTGTTATAATCATATTGCTAGATTTGCCACAGGAATGCCTTACAGAACACATCACTGTATTAACCTAAGAAACCTAGACTGGATTGAATACCCTAACCTTCTAAAACAGACCCAACTTATAGAAGCATTTAAAATCCTGAACCAACCTGAAAAAACACCAGCTCTGAATAACTTAATCAAACCCTACAATAATCTCAGTAGTTTGCGTTCCTCAAACAAACTCCTAGTTCAAACAATCAAAGCCAACAATAGGGGCGACTCACTCTTTACCAATACCATTGGAAAAATATGGAATTCCCTCCCTCCTAGCCTCTCCTGTATCTCCTCTTTAAATTCTTTCAAAAAAAAATTACATCTCCATTTAAGGACAAACTGGCTCTGTCAGTGCTCCAATCCTGACTAATCCTTTCTCCTTTTTGTATAGATCTTCTCCCCCCCCCCTTATTTTACTTTTTTCTCATCTCCTCTTAACTAAAGAAGTTTAGTGCTCAATAGGAGAATTAGTATACTGGAAACTGTGTTGATTTTTTGTATACTCATTATTGTATTATATTTTTACACTTTTAATGTTTATTTTTTAGTATAATTAACACCTTACTGTATCTCTTCTTTTGTATGAGTGTAATCATGTTTTTTTGTATTTTTTTTTTCTTTTGTATGATCTTTATGTATTAATTACTGTCACTGTGGAGCTTTTCTCCCCGGGCCTCCGCTGAAAATGGACATGTAATCCAGACGGACTATCCCGGTCAACAAATGTAAAATAAATAAATAATAATAATAAATAAATATTCCCTTTTTCCAAGGTATGGTGCTTTCAGAGTTACTATATATATATATATATATATATATATATATATATATATATATATGTGTTTGAGGGTATGGTTTTTTTTAAGGAAAATAACAATATTTGATGATCATTCTTCTCTTGTATTTTCAGTCTGTTTTTTTCTCCAGCATGTTGCTGCCAACATTTCAGTATGGAGCTTAATCCTGATAATCCTGGAATAAGAGAAACTTGGCAAAATCATGCATCTTCAAACTGCATATTAACTCCAAGTAGATGCAGCATTTTTAGACTGGATAGAGCATACAAAGGGAAAGGTGATGGTGTGATAATTGTAAAACATTCTTATCTGCTCCTCCCTGCCACAACAGCTTCCTCAATTCACCTCGATGGACTCATTCCTAATGTCTCTGCCAGGCTTAATCCTGCCAAAAAGTTAAAACAAACTGTCACTATATCTCTTTTGATTCCCCTAAAAACAAAATTGAACAAATCATCTATGACTGATTACTTACCACATTAATATTTCCAGGTGAATTCAGCCTGGACTGGTATCTAGCTTATTATTAAGATTCCCGCTGTCAAATGCAACAAACAACAAATGTAGTTAAGGGCACCAGAAAAAAAAAAAATATATATATATATATATATATATATATATATATATATATATATATATATATATATGGGTCCCGGACAGTTTGCCGAATGGCCGTTTCTCCAAAACTGAAGCAGCCAGGCATACTTGCGCGAAAGTGATTTTTGTCGAAAAAGCACTTTCACGCAAGTATGCTAACAGGTAAGGGAAATCGTGTGGGGAATGGCTGTTGCTGAGATCGTAGTACAGTAGGGATAAGGGAATATTCCATTATCCCCGCTGTAGTGCGATCTTGGAGTGAGAATATAAAAGTAGGGGGGTGTGGGGGCACAGCCCCCCACATGCAGGGTGCAGGGGGGGCTTGCCCCCCTGTGTAAACATGAGTTTTGTGTTTGTATGTGTTTGTTTTTGTTTTTTTTTTCTTAGTATTTGTTAGGGACTTTAGCGAAAGTGCTTTTTCGGCAAAAAGCACTTTCGCTAAAGTGAATTCGGTGATTTGGTTTCGGACAATTGAACTTTCGCTTCTGGACCCATATATATATATATATATATATATATATATATATATATATATATATATATATATATATATATATATATACATATTATTTTCTACAAATGTAACCTGGATTTCTGGTTAAATGGCTTGGTTAAAATCACATTGTAGGCAAATTGATGTGGAAAGAATCAAACCCTGTACCACTGACTAAAAGAAACAGATAATTAGCTGTTCAAAGGCCTAACCCTCTGCAGTCATCTTATAATTGATTTTAGTATAACACTTGGCAAACTGTCTATTACATGTTTCCTGCCAGGCACGGTAAGGTGATCATTCCCCTATATTTATGTGTTACACAAAAACTGAATTGACCTTGGCTATAAATGGTCATATGCCCAAACATGAACAACTTTATCTTTAGACACATTCCTCTCATTTCTCAGAAATGTGACCTGACGACCTCATTGTTCACTAAATCTGGACTCAGCAGTTGACCTCTTTAATTTTACTATTTTTAATATCATAAACCAACTTGCCCCTATTAGAACCAAACAAATTCGTAATAAACATTTCCTTGGACCACTCCATACATCAAAAACATATGAATGATTGAGATGTAACAAGTAAGCAACCTATAAGTATCCAAACATAACTATAGACAGCTCTACAACAAGGCTGAAACCATGATCATTAATAAAAACCACATAACCCCAAAAATATATTGCTCCACTGTTAACTCCCTACTTTCCCTAGGGGAATTCTTACCCCTATCCTTTCCTAAATTATATCCCTCCAGATGTATTAGCATATCTCAATTAATGCCATTTTACATCAACAAATGTTACCCCTACCAAGTCTTACTCCTGTCCTATAGCTAAGCAGGTTAATAGTCTACTTCTGTTTAAAGTATGTACTAGAACTATCTGTAAAATGCTGAAAAACTAAAAAATAAAATGTCTGCAAACCATGAAAATCTGTCAGCAGATATTTACTCAAAAGAAAGGTCACATCATGTAATAGCCTAAGACATGCCTATTGTAATTCTTCCACTGCTCACTAACATGCTTGAAAAAATGTATTCATCACCACGTACAGAATCACATCACAAACAGCCTCTTTTCTAATTTATAACATAGATTCAATCCCTTTGGCCTCAAAACCATCCATCTTATCTTATCTAGTCATAACAAGCAACAACTCAATCACATCTCTGCCAGATCAATTTTTCTTGATCTACCATAAGGATCTGACATGGTCAACCCGAGGATCTCCCCATCTCTTAGCTTCTTGGCTTTCAAAACTTCACCTTATCTCAAAAACCCTCAAATGGTTCAAATGCTACTTTGTCCATCATAGTCATTCTGTGAAATGGTCCAATCGAATCTCACCTTTACAACTATCTGAACTTGGGTTTCCCTAGTCTGTTTTTTGGACCTTTACTAAGTATAATATCTGTGAACAGCACGCCCACTATGTGCCAGCCAACCAACCTTTATTAGTATATTGATGACACCACATGACATTGCTCCTTACAGCCTATCACTCAAATTAAAGCTCATCTTTAAAATGTATTCACCTTAATCCAAAATTTGATTAAGAAGTGGGAATAAAGCTAAAAACTTAAAAAAATAGAATCAGTATCAACCTTTAAAATGTTTGGAATCCTCCTGGATATATTATTAGAGCTTATTTCACACATTGGTCTAGTAGCCTGAAATTACAACTCTAACCTAGGTATATCAAAATATGCCTAACCCCCACAATTTTGATTTGCAAGTCTTCGTGCATTTCTTTCTTTTGTAACTGATTTTCTTCTGTTCCCTGTTTGCCTGTCTTGCCGCCCTCATTAACTGATAAATTCAAAAATAGCATATCTTCATGCTTTCTGATAAGGTTTGCCTGTTAGCCTGCAATGTATATCCTTAATTCCATAAATGGTTAGAATATGCAAACACAGACTAAACCCTTTCCAACTTTTTTACACCTCCTCATAAAAATGCCCTTCCCTATATGCACTTCTACAGTAGTATCATCTCTCCCATTGCCTTCACTGGTCAAACACATTCTTTACCAAGCCTTACCACCCATTCGACTGACATAGAATCTTACCTTTCTCAATTATGGCCTCCAAATCTTGGTAGAGCAGTTTCCTTCTCCTAAGGATTACCATTCACACCACTTACTTTAAGGCTACTCTAAGGGCCCACCTTATGCTAAATAGGAAATGTAACATGGAAATGATCTCTGACATCTAAAACAAAGTCCAAGCTATAAACCAATTTGTTCTTCCTGTCCTAACTAACAGTTGTGGAGTGATTGACTGGCCCCAAAAGGTTTTGGATCAGTTGGACATGAATACCAGAAGAATGCTTCATGCTTATCAAAAGATTTATAAAAAAATTAATGTATACCAAGACTGTATATTCCCCATTCTGAAGAAGGTATGGGACTCCTCAAAACTGATTACATGTATAGATCTGCAATCATAGGACTGCACACATATCTGCTGACCTCTCAAGATCCAAATGTAGTGAAAGTTTTGAAACATGAGGAGAATAAGTCTAAGATGCTTTAGTTTAGCAGAAGCATATCTGTGTCAAGTGGGAATGGAAATCATACCAGAAGTAGATTAAAAACAGGCAGCAACTTAATTTGTCAAAAAACAAAACAAATAATATTAGGTGAAGGACCAGATGAGAAGGCAAATAATGTGGAAATGCATAAATATAGTGGCAAGTATAGAAAACTCTTGGGACAACCTCATGTTGATCAGGATCCGACACAGGGGTAGTTAAGGAGAGGCGAAGTTAAACCGAAAGATGAAAGATTTTTGGCGACCCAAGATAGTGGACTATGTAGACATTGGTTTACAAAGTAAAAAACACTTCTCTAAAGCAAATTTCACACTCCTCAAAACCGAGGTGGAATCCTTCAAAGCCCCCGGGCCTGTGGGAAATACGGCCCAGACCGCAGAATCCTTTATAAACGTATTCTATGAACACCTTCAGGAATGCATGGATCATGCGATCCCAAATAAAACCAAGACCCAGTCCTCCAAAGGCAGACGTCCTGTCTGGTGGACCCCAGCCATAAACAAACTACACAATAGAAGGAGGAAGCTACTAAATGATACAGCAAAATCCCTAAAAGGGAAGGCATCACTGATCAGTATTAGCAAAAAACTACGGGCACTCATAAAATTGTCTAAGGCCAGCTTCGAGAGAAAAATTGCACATGACACTAAGGATAATCATAAGGCTTTCTTTAGTTATGTTAGGAACTTGGGTGGTAATTCCCAGATATGCTCAGAATTAGTCCAAAATGACACAAAATACACCGAACCTACAGACATTGCCAACATCCTAGCTGACAGGTTCAGCGCAAACCCCCCCCCACCAAAAGGGCAAATATCTATCCCAGCAGAGTGCTGCCCCCCTGACATCTCAGATGCTCAGGTAAGAGCCGCCCTCTCCAAAGCAAAAAACACAGCATCAATGGGCTGTGTCCTACATGAACTCCAAGAAGAGCTAAACCCAAACATAAAACTACTGTTCAATCTCAGCCTTACTACAGGATATGTACCCAAAGAGTGGTGTACAGCAACAGTGGTCCCTCTCCATAAAGGAGGTGCCTCAACGGATCCTGGAAACTATTGCCCCATAAGCCTGACTAGCTTGGTCTGCAAAGCTATGGAAAGGATCATTATGGACCTCATAAATAAAGATATTGGGGACCTACAGACACTGGATCCTACCCAGTTCGGCATTGTTAAGGGCAGATCCTGCCTGTTAAATCTGATTTATTTATTTGAAACAATCACCAAGGCCATTGATGAGGGGAAGGTGGTCCATACAGCCTACCTGGACCTCGCAAAACCCTTCGATACAATACCCCACTTGAGCATTATAGATAAGCTCACCAGCTTAAATATAAACCCCTATGTCACTAGATGGATTGCAAACTGGCTCAAGGACAGAACCCACATGGTTAGAATTGCTGGAGACATGTCAGACTCCAAACCAGTTACAAGTGGTGTCCCACAAGGCTCAGTCCTGGGACCTCTCTTGTTTGGTATATATTTCTCAGAGGTACAGGCCAACACGGAAGGACTGTGCACCATAATTGACTCTCCAGCCGACACAAGCATCCTCCAAAAGGGCCTCATAGAAACAGACAACTGGTGCCAGAGCCATGGCCTCAAGCTAAATGCCAAAAAGTGTATAGTCATCCCCTTTGGCAAAAACAAAGTGCCCACAAATTACCACATAGGTAGTAATCCATTAAGTACAGAAGAAGTAATTAGGGACTTGGGGAACCAAGTTGATAGCAATCTCTCATTTGACAACCACGTGGCCAAAGTGGTTAGAAAAACATTTTATATAGCCCACCTAATCACGAAGGGATTCACATATAGATCAGGGGAGGTCATCGTGCCTCTTTACTCATTCCTCATCAGGCCCATAATTGACTGCAATGCCCCTTTTGGGATGTACCTTACCAGACACCTGCAGCAACTGGAAAGACCCCAAAAGTACCTCACCAAGAGGATCAAAGGGCTCAAACAGATGCCATATGCTGCCCGGTTAAAGAAACTCCAGCTCTACTCAGTGGCATACCACCTGTTCAGAGGCGATCTGTGCCTGACGTATAAAGCCATGTCCAACCCGGAATTAATGGACATGCTGCACCTCAGAAAATCCAAATCCTATCGATCTACGCTGAGAGACTTGAACCTCAGCACTGAAATAAATAGGACATGCTGGAGGGACAGATTCATAACCCAGAGGCTCCCTTCACTCTGGAATAAAATCTCAGTCTAGGTTAGGCAGAGTCCCTCATTGACTCTCTTCAAGAGGAATCTTGATGAGTGGATGGGAGATTGTAGGTTTACCCCGGGTATCACTTCTGTGTCACTGTTAGACAGAGGCACAGTATACTAACCTTGAAAAAGGGCATAGCAAAATAAATTTAAAATGGTTGGCGAAAGCCAAACACATTCTGGCTAGGCTTATAAATGCCCTAGGGCAGATAGCCTAGTATGAACCTATGAACCTATAATTGAACATGTGGGAGAAACAGACAAATGTAGGTTTTGTAAAACAGAATTGTATACTGAAATGCATAATAATGTGACAAGACTGTTGCAATGGGGATTGTGCAAACATTATGGTATTGAAGTAGCTGAAAAACAGTTCAAAAAATAGATGTGAGAAAACCAGTTATAGTAATCCATGAAAAGGAGACAAAAGTAGCATAGATCATTAAAACTGCCACACCAAGTGACTACAGTATCTTATATACAGACACAGACAAAGTCATAAAATGCCAGGATTTGCAGGCAGAAATGAGGGCAGTGTGGAACAAAGATATCCAGACAGTTCTAACAGTAGTAGGAGCAACTGGTCTTGCAAAAAAATAATTTATTATCGTACTTAGATATGCTACTAATACATGTAACTCCATACAAATTGCAGAAGGAGTCAATACTGGGCACATTGCGGGTGCTGTGAATGGCACTTCTGGCTATTATCAAAGAGTGAAACAATACTAATTTCATGATCTTTAATCATACTTTGACTTAGGAATGGGATCCATGTTTGTCATGGTATTAGAAACATGAAAGACATGAAGAAAATAAAAAAGGGAGTCATCTTACTCTGACCATGATCCCTGAATACTGTGGTATGACACATCCTAAAATTTAGATCCATTACTAACTGAATTCATGCATACTCTGGACTAAACTTCATTATGAGTAATGCAAACTGATCATGCATTTCAAAATATAGCAATGTCTTTTGGCTTCTCCAATCCAATTAAAGCAAGTGAATGGCAGAAAATCATCTCATAGTAGGGATGTTACCAAATATATTCATAGACTCTCCTCTATAATAGCCCATCCCATATTTTTTCAGTGACCATAGAACAATTTATTTTGACTTTTCTGTCAGTGTAAACAAAATTACAAACACTGTTACCAATTTCAGAGCATTCAAAATAATCAGGAAGTTCTCCTCCTAGCTGATATTGCCCTTGCTGATTTGGACCCATTAGTTAGAGGAATCAAACTGTAACACTGCCCTCAAATTGATGCCAGACACCTTTCTTCAGCAAGAGGAAATAATTTAATCTTCCAACAAGACGGGTTAAACATAATCCAGGCATTTGGCACAATCCCAATGTGAAAAAGTCATGCAGATTAAAAAAAAAAATTGGAAAAATATTTTTTAAATTTATATTTTCATAGTGTTGCTTTTGGTTAAATGTAGAACCAATGAAAAAACGTTGCAAAGCAAAAGCTAACTAGATTAACTCCAGGCAAACTACACTTAAGCAACATCTGAAGCAAAATTGACAGAAATTAATATTGAATGAAAAAAGATCCTTTACCTCCAAGATCAAGCTCCTTGTACAGTCTGTCTCAAATCCCTTAACCATTGTAAAGTTAAGTGCATACAAATTCAAAATGGACCCCGCTCTTCTTAAGGCATCCTTGTTGGTAGTATTCATTATCCCACACTTAATTTTAAGCATTTTACCTCTTCCCTTTGTAATTAGGAAATGGCTTACATATTTAGTTAGTTAACTTAGTTTACTGTGTTGCTGACTGGTAAATCCAACTGGGCAGGTACCATTTTCAGCAGAGACCTGGGGAGAAAAGCCCCACAGTATATTTATAAACTATAGATAATATTAAGTAGCAAATGTGGTACAGTACCTATTTAATGACAAAAGTATTTTCAAGATATATAGACAGTATACATATCAACATATAAAAATAGGTGTTGCGTCTAGTTTTGATGTATAGTTCAGAATGGAGAATATGCACATGATATTTTGAAATATATGGTCAGCCTCGTGGTGCAGTGGTTAACATTGTCCCCTCAAAGCAAGAGGTTCTTCAGTTCAATTCTCAGGCAGAGTGCCTTCTGTGCAGAGTCTGCATGCCCTCCCTGAGGTTGAGTGAGTTTTAAAGCAATGCAGTAGGTGTGTGTGTGTGTGTGTGTGTGTGTGTGTGTGTGTGTGTGTGTGTGTGTGTGTGTGTGTTTGTGTGTGTATGTGTCTTCTGTGAAGGTTGGAGGCCAGGCTGGCAACTCAACTTGGTAAAAACCCAACCTCCAATCAATCTGCGGACCAGTGATCCACTGTTGTGACTCCTAACTGGAGAAGCCAAAAGACATTGCTATATTTTGAAATGCATGATCAGTTTGCATTACTCATAATGAAGTTTAGTCCAGAGTATGCATATGGATAATTTATGAAATAAAACAGTGGTGCAAAAATGTTGTAGTATATAAAATATAGCTGTGTAATCTGGCAAATGCTTTTGGCAATCTTAGCTGAGTTTGCAGGCTTAGAAATACCTATTTAATAGGAGAGTACATTTCCCTTTAACAAGTTATATTATACCAGGGTGTTGGAATACAAGAGTGACTGGGAACTGAGATGTGAAGTACTAGGCCCAATAAGAACTCAGCCGATTTGTTTAGTTTACTTTGAAATGTTACACTTAAGCTCTAGATCATGTTTTCAAAAGTGCAGCAACTAGGACTCTTACTTTAGAAACTGTATCACAATTTTAGTGTAACAGTAATATATTTAATGTTTGTATAAGTGCTAAACAGCCACACATAGTATAAGCAGAAAGAGCTGCACCAAGAATCTTACACAGAAAATAAAGCATATTTCATTAAATTAAAATGATTTGTTTTTTTATACCAGAAAATTGAGAAAGGAGACCACTGACTGAGTTTTGATTCCTTTTTTGGCAGAAACTGGATAAAGCAAATCTATGTGTTAAAACTGCCAAAAATGGAAATATAAATGAAATAACCAGTAGGAGAAACCGAACAGCTACGGCTGCAACAGAAGGTGAGTAACCTCCATTAAAGTAAGTTCATATGTAATATTGTTATCTAATCTAAAAGAAATATTACTGTAATATTAAGTGAAGATGGCTAAGGCTATTTCTCCCACACTAATCATAAGTTGGTGTAAATGTGAATCAAGGAAACATTCATATAGTAAAATTAACAATATGGTAAGTCGTAAATAAGGAAATATTTAAGAGTAGTAAAGTATTACAGGATATAATAAAGTTTAGATCCTCCATAAAAGACAAGTTGATAATTAAGTACAGTAACAGAAGGACAGAAGGAGCAAACATAAACACACTGGAAAACTATACATGCAACTGTTTCAACCTAAAGATTTAGATGTTGACTCAAGAAAGTAGTAGGGTGAATTATGTATACAAAACAAGCTAAGTGGTCATAATTATATGGTCTGGGTCCCAATACTGAGTAATTTGCCATAGGCTGCACAACAATAGCTGTAAATCCAATTAGAATATAACAATCATAGCAAATCCCCCGGTGAGTTTTTCAGAATATTACATGATTTATTTAAACCTCTTTACATAAGTTCTAGGCCATTCATTGCTTCTTTAAAGAGAGTTGGAGATGACATAATGGTTAAAGTGTTTGCCTCATAAACATAAGGTACAGGGTTTTATTCTTACATTTGGGTTGGGAAATTTGGCTAGGCTTAAAATGACCCACAGGTGAAGAGAGCTTATTACTAACCTATGAACATATAATACACACTAATCCTAAGAAACTGCAGCAATAAATTAGCACAACTGTAATGTATTTATTTTTTCTATACATGCAAAATAACCACACTGGATGTATAAAACCTTGTGACAAAAATTAGCAAGTTCTACTAGACTCAAACAAATGATTGTGTCTTTCACATCAAAATGTGCTACAAAGAGACCACTGACTGAACATGAATCCTCTTTCAGTAGAAGATAACACAGATTATAACTAGCTAATTGACATATAGAAAGACAACACCGAATATGAATATGATATCCTGGTACTGAGTATTGACAAGATTGCTGGTGGAAATGATAAAAACTTAGTGGACTGGGATGCTGAGAATGGCTCACCTATATAGCAGTACTACAGTGGTGACTGGAGCAATTGCTTTGAGATCTGTAGCCTGAGTATGAGGAGCTTGGTTAAAGAACAATCCATGTTTGGTCGGTAAATGGAATTACTAGTCATGAATGGTTGAACATGGCTTTATATGAATAACAAACATTTTCAGTCTAGGCCAGAAAAGCTATTTGGAGAGGTTTTAACTGAATAGAAATGAGTGCATGATGGAATACAGAATTTGGTACTACACTCAAGAAGTTTGTAAATAAAAGATATAAGCCTAGTATTGCCCATGATTTTATTGTAGTGTCATTTATATGATGAATCAGTCATTTGCAATGCACTTTGCTGACTTCACTTTTTTGCCCATCTAAATGGGGTTCACAAAAGAGAATGTGGCAAACTATCCAGAAACTGAATTCTTGCCTGAGAGATGTGTTTAGACCAGGTTTGGTTGTGGATGTGGATTTAGATTGCACAGAAAACCCATAATTATCCATGTTTTCAGGAATGATAGCCCTACTCACTAAACCAAATTGTTACACTTTGCCTTGGCATACTGTGGCTAGTCATTATATACATCATTCATCAATTTTTAAATGTAAGTGAAATATATAATATCATGTATTCACAGCCATTACTACCCTCTGCTTGTAATTGTAGTGCAGCATGAATATTGTAATGCACCAATACATGTTGTGGTGTTAGACCCTTCACTACAAAAAGTTGTCTATCACGGGTGGGGGGGGCTGTATAGTAGGAATGGCCTCTTTCTTTAGTTTCACACAGTTAATGAAACCCTCAGGACACTTCTTTGCCTTTCTAAAACTTGCTTTGCTGCATCAGGAGAACAAATGGCGGATTTCGCTGCTGATCTCCATGCTTCATCATGATTTATTTGAACAATTTCACCACTGCATTATCCTAGCACATAGCTTAGCTTGTGTAGGAAGCATGTTATTCATCTTATGAAGTACAGTACTTGTAAATGTGTTTTAGCTTCTGATTCAATTCACACACACAAACACAAAAAAAAATATATAAAATATGTTTACATATATATATATATAATTTAAATTGCCAAAAGGATCTTTAGCTCAAGTAGCAAAATGTTAGTAGGTAGTAAACTTTAAACATTCCTTATAGTCCTAGTATAATTTTTCTTTTTCTTTTTGTACACTATCCCCAACACATTGATCTTGGACCCCCCCCCCATGAACCTAACAACTACCTCTGCTGCCATATACTCCGCTGCACAGGTGGATGTCAGGTTTCCTGGGTTCAACATACCACTGATTTTTTTCTACCATAGAATTAATAAAACACAATTTACAAACAACAAATTTTACAGGAACTGCAACACAATAAAAATGTGTTTAAAGATATGTCATTGTATGATTTAAATTAAAGTGTTTCTGAATGTTTTCATTAAAACCAATACAACACGCTGACTGAAAATGTAACTGTAGGGCAGAGGTATCTTAATCCGTTACTTCAAGATGCTTAACAAAACTCGTAACTACCAGTAATATCATACTAAAATCATATACAGCATTACATATGACAAGTCCTTGCCACCATCCGCATACAAAAACAGTCAAACGTTAGTCAGTATAACAAAATGAATAACAAAATAATAAAAAATGCATTTATCAAAAGAAGTGTTCAAGATCTACAAATAGTCTGGTACATACAATCCATTAAAAGCTTTAACATCGGCATAATTCAGTAAAGCATCCAACAAAATGAATTCACTTGGAAAAGAAACTGAACGTACTCCTGACAGAAGAACTCAGGCATGATGCAATTCACATTAAGAAAGCTACTGAGCATGCTTGAATTCCAGGTTTGGGGGAGTTTGGAGTAAAGCTTGTTTATTTCCATTTGTTGTTCACAGCAATAAAAGCATTCAAAGCATTTTTCCTACAACAACACTAATGCCACATACTTATTATTATACATCAAAATGCAATTTTAAATGGATTTACGTATACTAAAAAAAATCTAGGCCAGTCAGTGTAATAGTTTAGTACTGATTAGTACCTTATTAGTGACAATGGTTTAACAAGTAACACACTCTCCTTTGGTGCTGGAAGATCAGAAGGCTGTGGGTGTATACCAACCCCAGATAACTTTGCTCCTTTTCCTTTACTGACACTTTAGTGCAGCATAAGGGGGTGCTGTACTTAGAATGACACATTAAAGCGAGGTCCAATATGCCAGAGTAAGTGGTAGCTCAGATGGATGTAAAAGATTCCACAGCACTTATCAAAAAGAGTAGGGGCTTTATTTATGAACATGAATTATATGCATTTTCACAATATAAAATATACATCATGACTGGAATATGACCATTATTTACACAAATATGCATCTAGATGCAATCCAACCCCTTAATATCAACACATCCTCTCTTTCCCATAGTAATTTCCATATTTTTGATTCTTGTTCTGAATGCATCCTAATGCTACACAGTCATGATTACCACTCTTGTCATTTTGGCCACATTTTTCTTTTTCCTGTATTCCATAAATGCCATACAAGATATTATTCATTTTAATAACTTAAATATTTGTGTCATCTGTTCCCTAAACAAGTCTTCCTAAATTAAAGTCTTGAATTTGATAATGTATTAATTTTGATGATATATTTACTGTTTTTGTCTTAAAATCAGTTGTATAATAATTTGATGATATATTTACTACTATTGTATTTACTGTTTGGAGCTTTTCTCCCTGGGTCTCTGCTGAAAATGGGTTTCTGACCCAGCTGGACTTTCCCAGTCACCAAATGTCAACAAATAAATTAAATCTTTCAGTAGGACATGTTAATAAAGAGTGGTCTGCTGTTTCCTCTTTGCATGCATAACATAGCCTTTTATTTGTTCCTTTATAAGCCAATGCAGCTTTCACAGGTCACTTATTGATGCCTGGTCTTAATAAAAAAAAATGTTTACACACTATTTCCTTTTTGAATCTATCCAATCTTTCTCTTATCACATTTTTTTCAAGTTTCTTGTATACCTTCACACATTTCTTGTTGTACTGTACTCACCATTCATACCAAGTATGCTAAAAATGTAACATAGTAGGGTGATCTTCCCCTAAACAATTAAATTCCTTATTCACATCTCTTCCAAAAAACTGCTGTACAATAACTTTATCTCCTGGACCCTGTAAATTCAGATGAGAATGCACAGTAAATTTAGCCCAGAAGGCTAAATGTTCTGAAACAGCTGCAATTCTAAATCATCCCTGCAACTCTATTAAAGAATCAGAATAAATACATAATAAATATCTGTTTTGATATTACCCCTAAAATTTGTAAAATTTCCTACCTGTCCAACAGTTTTCCAAATGTTAGTAATTTCTAAAACTTTATATCTTGTGGCAGTTTCCTTTGCTGTCACCTAAGGCTACAATTTAAATTATAATAATGTGCATGTTTAACAAAAAATATAGGGTAAGAATTGCTGAAACAACTTTTTACTTTTTTTTACATTAGAATTTGTATAAATCATAATTTTGAATAAAACACAAACCTTAGTCTAACATCACTGCTCGCTCTACTTTTATAACAATTTCTATTGACTTAATATTACAGTCCTTAGAGACTACCACCAAACCAGAATATTTCTTAACCATAACATTTAAAAAAAAAACCCTTTCCTACATTACCTTATGCCGTTTCAGTTTATCTACAGATAAATGATGAATATTTGAGATCAAGCAAACCTACCACATCAGAAAAACCCTTGTGATATCTCTAACTTGTGCATATACTTCTAAGCTTGTTAATCATGCCATATAGATTTACAGAGTTAATAGAAAATGTATTATTTACCTTTATTTCTACCTTTTATATCTTCATCTCTTATCCTCCTCTTCCTGTCCTTAGCCCTAACACCAATAGATGCTTTATCCCTCCTTTCCTTAATTCTACCTCACATCTAACTGTTCTAATTCAAATATATCATACTTATTTGCTGTTTGTATATCATTAAAGTCTTGACCATCATCATTTTTCTGTTTACCAACTTCTATGCTTTTCACTCTTTCTTTACTATCTACCTTTAAGATTTCTTGCTGTTCCTGTTTCTCATACTCTTTCTGGGGTTGTTGCCATTTTTGGATCATCTGTATTGAGGTTGGAGTATGTAATAGATCATTATAAACTTAGTAATTACTATACTCTTCAGCCTCATTATAGCCTGTCCAAAAATGAGGTTTCTTCACAGAAAACATCTTCAGATAACGGATCCTGTGTCATTAGAGGGATGGAATCTTTAGGCTTAGCTCAGTTATGTGCTATATACATGCCCGTAAATATAAATAAATTTATGAAGAAAATTAAATCTAGGATGATCATACTTAAATCTAAGGGCTAACATCACATTGTAATATATAAGCCATAGCATTTGAGAGGTATGGCCTACCCTACCTGAATGAATTAGCATTACTTACAGGAGTAGGTTAAGACCCAGTGGATGACTACAACAAATAGCTGTGCATCTGTGCAGCAACCATAGATGGGTGTGCTGTCTGTGCAGAGACCAGAGGAGAAGCAAACAGCCAAAATCTCTATCTTAGTAGGGGAAGGCAAAGGTGCACTACATCCGGTGAGAGATTATCAATAGAGATTGTGTGCTTGAACTGTACATGTGTCACATTGTTTTCTCCAGGTGCATGATGGCTTCCCTTATTGGTTTTACATTTCTGAGTGTACAGTTTGATGCGGTGGTCTTGGTCATGAAATTTTGCTTCTGCAATGGATACCCAACACTAGCTAAAAGATTTGACTATTTATCAAATAAATTGTTTGAAACCTTATTTGTTGCTCCCACTACTTGTACTTGAAAAGAGGAATGGGATCATCTTGGTCTGTTACTGAAGGTGGGTTTTCTGTAGACGGTAGAGTAAACGTGGTCATCCTTTATAACGATTTTTGTATCCAAATAGTTAACGTATGACCTCTTGAAAGAATAAGTAAATTTAGTAACCCATGTTTATATTTTTCTAATCATCATCCATGCAAGCAGAAAGTGGGTGTTGTTAAGGGGTAGTTTATCAGACTAGCCTGTAAGTTTTTTTTGTCTCTGATTTATGTTTCTGAATGTAACAACTTGAGAAAGCAGTTTTTTGGAAAGAGGTTACCACTGACCTTTGATTAATAAGATTATTATTGAAGTCAATCAACACAGATGGGATAACTTTAAACCCCTTTTAGGTAACACCTCTGTTGCTAGTGAAACTTCTAACAACAATGCCATGCATGCTAATTCTTGGTGTAGAGCATTTACCCATAAATACCACAATGAATTGTGGTTAGTGTCTAAAGTTATCAGGAATAATTGGAATATTTTTAAGACTAATGAAGAAGTTTTAGGAGATTGGGGGAAGAACAAATTTTTGCATATAAAGCTGGTAGAAATTTGAAGTCAGTTTTTGAGAGACCTCCAGTTTCATCTGATACTTACAAAAACAATGGTGGGACTAGGAGGTGTGGAGCTTACCCGCAATGCCCATATATTTTTACTAATGCCAGTTTACTTTTAGACAACAGCATGTTGACCAAGATTTTGTTTTGCAAGAGAACATGTAATTCTAAATGGGTTGTGTACCTAGCTAAATATGACACTTGTACAGCCTTCTATGTAGGGAAAACAGTGTGTGTGTTCTGAAAAAGGATATACTAGCACATATATGACATTAGAACAGTAAACACCAACAACACCTTACATAAACATTCATTACATTGTACAAATTTTAAAAAAGTTTTCTTTTGGCATTTTGGCTTTAGTTGACATTAACCCAAAGGGAGGCTCATGGGAGACCCATTTAGAATACAGACAACTGTTTTGGTAGCTAAAACTGGATGTCACCCGTACTCTAGGTATTAATGACAATATTGCAATACACCTATTCTTAAGCTAAGAGCAGCAAGATTATAGAGTTGTTTCATTTTGGTTTTAAACTTTTTGTCTTAGCTAATATCTAATATATATTTTATGGTTATTCCACCCAGTGGGTATAGCAAGCAGTTGTATAACATGTATTCCTTTTTGTTACTACTGTACCATTAAGACTTGAATTTCTTTAAGTGAAAAAAGTTATTTAAACTGGATTAACGAACTTGCATGCAGTTCTGATGATGTCTCCTTTGAAATGATGAGGGATGAAACAGCTCAACTTTGTTTCTTATTTTGTTTAAAATTTGTATTAAAGGTTGTTTTTAACTTTTGTTCTGACTGGATTTTTATCACAGCCTTACTGCAGTTTTGGTTTATTTGACTTTTTGTTGACTCCTGTGTGACTGACCACCTGGAATTTTTCACAAGTAGAGTACATTTCTTCCTATTCACCTGGACTGTGCAGCTTGTTTGGATTACTGGTTGCCTTTCCTGTGCAGTTTCTCCTTCAGTGATCTTGGTTATGATCTTTAATTCCTTTTCATCTTTCAGATCTTCTCTGTCTTAACACTTTACAGAATCCTCAAAATGCAGTTGTTTTCCATGATGACACCAATTTGTATACTTCCATTTACTCATTATTACAATATATACCATGGGCCGGATTTAACAAAGCTTTCACGGAGTGCAAGAAGAGTGTAGGAGCTCACGCCCGCAATATGTCTGCCATGAGATCCAGGTATAGCCTGCAGGGGCATTCACGAGAGCTGCTAAAGCTACTCTTGCACGGACAGCATCATGGAATGCAAATTACCTAATTTGTTGGTGAAAGCCATGCAAATGAGATAAATTTATGATCCAGGAAACACTAACCTGTCTGTGGAAGACTAGTGTTAGCTGCAGAAATGTACTCCGTTGGTAACGGAGTACCGTTCTGCAAATAGTTAAACGAAGCTATGACAGCTCCAAATAAAGGGTGCATACAGTTGAAGAAGCATGACAATGGCCAAATATAAGGCCACTGGCATTTATAAATGTTTAAAAATATAAAAATTTTACTTTTTTTCCCCGATCTCCGATGTTTAAGCATAGCGCAGCACCTGAGCAAACTTGTGGCACTTATAAAAACAAGAAAATAATTAAAAAAAAGCCACAAATAGGCATTTTCAATAAAAAGCTTATTCTGCCATGCAGGTGAATGGCAGGCTGAAGACAACATGGCCACTGAGTAGTGATTGCTAAGGGGGGAAGCTCAGTGCATGAGATGTAACCATGCATTAGCAGGCAATCCTATGCAAATGAGGATAAGGATAGTGAATCCCAATTTCCCTAGCATGTGAGCCATGTCCCAAGAGTGTAAGAGTAGGAGTAGGTGAGTAGTAGAGTAGAATATAGATGACATCATGAGGTGGGGTGTCTGATAGGCTGTAAGCTAATTGGAGAACAGTGGCTTATGTTTGCTTTGAGTTGCTCAGGATTGCAAGAGACGTGCCTACAGTTGTCCTATTTGAAAACCTCAAACCAAAGGTGCAGGTGCACAATGTTAAAAGATAGGAAACTCCTTGCAAACATGCACACAGCGTGTGCACACATTTGCTCTTGTTTGCGCAGCGCTTCCCCCTGGGTGGAAACAGAAAGGCAAAAGGAAGGAAAAGAAGTAGTAAGAAGTTAACCAAGGAGAACTAGCAGAGCTGCCAGGTGAAATATATCAGAATCAGCCAATTACACAGCCAGCAGACTAGCCCAGCCCAGCACTTTAAACTCTGCAAACAGCATTCCCCCCTGTTGTTTCCCAAGTACTCTGCAACACTGCAGTATACAAAGAGGGAAAGCTTAAAAAGCTTAAGTCAGACAAAATGTTAAGGGCTGCTCTTGCTATCATAAACCAACATGTGCAAGGTGCTGAGGGTGGTGATGTTGTGAATGCTGTTGAGCAACCCACAGTGAGGAGATGGAGAAGAGTGTACAGACCCAGGGTAACCTACCAGGGGCTACATGAGCTGGAGATAGTGGAGCACTATAGGGTCGATAGACACCTCCTACAGCAAATTGTTGAGCTGTGCCGGCCATGCCTCACACACAGAACCAACAGAGGGGAACCCATCCCAGTGGATACCAAGGTATGTGTTGGCCTAAGAATAGTAGCTACAGGTACCTTCCAAAGACCAACTGGTGATATGATGGGGATTTCACAGGCATCAGCATCCAGGGTACTCCACCAGTTCCTGAATGCCATGTCAGCACATGTCGGTGACCACGTATATTTCCCCAACTCCCATGAGGCATTGGCCAGCAATATGCGTCTTTTCCACCAAATAGCAGAATACCCTGAGGTAGTGGGTGCAATAGACTGCACGCACATACACATCAAAGCACCACCCAGTGAGTGGGGTAGGGTCTACATCAAGTGCAAGGGCTTCCCCTCCATCAACTGCCAGGTCGTGTGCGATGCCCAGGGCATAATAATGAATGTGTGTGCTGGCTGCCCTGGAAGCTATCACGATTCCCACATCTGGCATCTGACACAGCTGTACCAGAGATTTGCCAGTGGGGATATCCCTGATGGTCACATAGTGGGGGATGCTGGATACGCACTGGAGCCGTGGCTTATGACACCCATCAGAAATGCACACACACCTGAACAAAAACTCCATAATGAGGCACACGCACAAACAAGAAACATAATTGAGCATGTGTTTGGGATGCTCAAGTCACGGTTCCGGTGCCTGGACACATCTGGTGGAGCCTTGCAGTACTCACCAACTACATGTACCCAAATTGTTATGGTATGTGCCATGCTACACAATATGATCCTGCGGAAACAGCTGCAGCAGGAACAGCATGGGGCAGGGCCAAACAGCCCCACACCATTGCCAAGGCCTGCACAGGCACAGCATGACTTGGAGGAGGAACAACCTGAGCCTGCCCCAGTAGGCAGAAGGAGGCGTGCCCAGTATGCCCTGGCCTTGGCAAAGAGGCAACGCATAGCACATACACTGACTAAGTAGGAACCCTGGAAATGGCACCTCTCCCTGACTCACACATACAGTAAAAGGGATGCCTAACTTGACACTACCTGTTTTCAAACATGTATAGGGAGTGTACTATGTGCATCCAACATAGGCAGCCCTGCAGCACCACCTGAGGCATGAGTGCCCTATTTTAAGCAATATAAAGCAATGCTAAGCACATTTTACCAATATTGAGAATATTTAAATCCAATTGAGCGTAGCTGCACACCGCGCTAACTAGCGCAACATCGGACAACGTTGGGCAACGTTGGGCAATGTTGGGCAAAGTTGGGCAAAGTTGAGCAAAGTCGGGTAAACACGCTCATACCTGCTTTACTGTTCCTTAACCAGTCAGGTCTGCCCAGCAGGAAAATAAAAAGCAGTGACAGGGCTCAAACTCAGGATACTGTGCACTATAGTCACAGTACTGAACCACTAAGCTATGACAGCATGTCACTGGCACAGACACAACTTAAGTCACTCACACATACCAGTTGGGGGGGTCACATACCTAACAGTCACAGCCAGCAGGACAATTGTAGACAGATGCAAGCACAAACAAATGCTGTATCACGCCCCCTGAAGAGGCATATGAGTAACCTCCCCCCAGGCCTATGCAGACAGATAACAGCAGGCCAGGCAGTGTGATGTGGGTTGGGTAAGCTATGAAGTCACAAACTAATATGCATGTAATTGGAAGCTAAGGTCTGTAGTACAGTGGTATGCCTCAAGCAAGTACGATAGGCAACAGTACAGACTGAAATGGAGTACCTGACATAGCAGTGCAGGCCTAGCAAATGTGTATAAGTGTCAGGTGTACCCCTCATTCTATGTACACCCACAGAAACAATCAGGTGTGCCCCCCCAGGTAGAAATGTACAAATAATAGCTGTCCCCCCTGTATGTAGAAATGTTGATAAGTCTATGCAAATTGACTCATGGAAGCCCTGCAGACACAGCGTGCCTCCTGTCGATGTACAACACAAAGGTGAGCCCTGAAGTAAAAACCATCTTGAATTTTCTCACACATACATAGTATATATATATATATATATATATATATATATATATATATATATATATATATATATATGCCCATACTGGGCATGCTCACACACTTAAACAAACGAAGCAAATGTCAGTCAACAACATACTGAAAGGTCATACTGAGCATGCTCACACGCTTAAGCCATGTCTGAGTACAGCAGTGGGCCACACATATCTGGCAGTTGCAATTCTTACTCCAGACACATGTCACTATTCACCAGTCCTGCCTTGAGCACACAGTGATATGAAAACAGACCTATATAATATATTGGACCCCTGTCATAATCAAACTATGTAATACAAGTACTTAAGTTGTTCAAAGAAAGTGAAAATCCAAAGATCAATAAATCTCCGATCAGTATCATCAAGAAACAATGAGCACTCCTAACATTATCCAAGCCATGTTCTGGCAAAAATAAGCTTTCTTTAGCTATGTCATAAATATCAATGTTAACTCATATATTTTCTGAGTCAGTGCAAAGTGTAAATGAATACATGTACATGACTGACATTGCCAACATCTTGTCAGACAGGTTCATACATATTTACCCCACTCTCAATGACAAAAGGACCCATTACCATACCTGGAGATTGTGAAAAGCCAGAAATCACATATACAATGGTTAAACAGCTCTATCCAAACCTAAAAACATGGTGTCTATGGGATGACATGGTGTCCCTGGCTGTGTCATTGTGAACTCCAGAACAAACAGACCCTGCACCTGAACAGTCTTTTGAGACTCACCCTCTGTACAGGATATGAAACTGTTGAATGTGCTACAGCAATGTTTGGCACACTCCACAAGTGTTGGTGCACAACAGACCATGGGAACTATTGTCTTATAAGCCTAATAAGCCTGATCTGCAAGACCATGGAGTCCATCATTATGGAACTCATAAACAGAGCTATTGGGAGCCTACAAACACCCAACCCTACCCATTTTGGTTTGATCAGGGGCAGATCATGGTCCCTAAACCTGCTAGACAGTTTTCAAGGCAGTTACCCAGGACATACATCAATGAAATGAGTTCCACATGGACTACATAGACCTTGAAAAGCCCTTTTCCAACATCCCACACACATGTCGTATCCACAAAATCAACAACCTGTGCATAAACACATATGTCATCTGATGGATTGCCAACTGGGGCACAGATAGATCCCACAAGGTAAGAATTGTGGTCTCCCTGTTAGACTGTAAGCTGGCAACAACTGCTGTCCCCCATGGCTCAGTCCCCGGACCCCTCCTGTCTGGTGTATACTTTTCAGAAATACAGTCAAACACACGAGGGCTATGGTTAGCAAAGTTTGTGGATGACTGCAAAAAGGTTGTCATAATCAATGTTTGGGACAACAGAGACATCCTTAAAAAGGGTCTCAGTCAGACAGATGTGGTATCAAAATTATGACCTCAAGCTACAGTCATACAAATACCACATAGGTGCCAACACCCTAAATATGGAAGTAATAATAAGGGATCTATGGACACATGTGGATAGTCATCTCTACTTCCAGAAACACATTCAGAAAGTGGTTAGAAAATCATGCTATGTGTTCCCACAAATTGCCAAGGCCTTTGCATGTAGGTCAAAGGAGGTTCCCTCTACTCATCAGTCATCAGACTCATCAGAGAGTATCACAGCACACTTGCAATGAATCTGACGAGGCACCTTCAGCAGCTGGAAAGACCACTGAATTACCTCAACAAGAGGATTACTGGCCTCAAATAGTTGCCCCATGCAACAAGACTGAAATAACTCAATCTGTACTCTGTTGCATACTGTCTACTCAGGCGATCTCTGCCCAACAGACAGGTCTATATCCAATGCAGAACTGATGTACATGCTCTATCTGAAGTAAGCACAAGCTCACTGTGCCACATGCTCTAGGGATATAATCATCACAACAATAAATAGAACATGTTGGAGGGATACATTACTAACTCACAGACTTCCCTTGCTTTGGAACAGGCAAACCTACATTAAATTGAGTCCCTCACTGACACTCTTCCAGAGGAGCTTTGATGAGTGTATGTGAAACTGAACTGTCACACCATGGATTACCTCATCAGCTCTACTACACAGAGGCATAGAGAACTAACCCCATGTGTGGTGATAGCTGCACACTCTGGCCATACTAATATATTCATTCAGGCAGATAGCCTATTACCTACCTATGTACCTATATATGTGTAGGGGAACACAGTATAATAAGCCAAAGATGGATGGGCAGAGATGTGTGTAAGAGGGTGACCATGACAGGGAGCCATCCAGGACTCTCCCACCCAGCACACATCCCAATGGCACAAAAGACATGAGCTGCACATCTCACCCACTGTACATAACAGCCACCAGTATCTGTAAGCATTACAGTGTATGTGGTCCATGTGCCAGCTGTACAACATGACTGTACAATGAAGTACACATCTACTATCTGTAGACATGCACCTGTCACATAGGTTCATAGGTATGTAGTAGACTATCTTCAAGAAGGCATATATTAGCCTAGGCAAGTTGTGCAGCTTTCACCACCCCATTGGTTAGTCTCCTAAGCCCTAGTTCTAATAGTTAGTACCCTAAGCCCCTTTCTAGCGGGGCTGCTGATGTGATGCCTGGCGTGAATTGTCTGTTACCCATTCCACTCATCAAGGTTCCTATTGAAGAGTGTCAGCGAGGGGCTCTGTCTGATGTACATTGGGACTCTGTTCCACAGTAAGGCAAGTGTCTGGGATGGTACTCTATCCCACCAGCATGTTGGATTCATTGTTGTGATGAGGTTCATATCCCTTGAGTGTGTAGTGCGACTCAATTTTGTTATCCGTAGATGGAGCATGTTCAACAGTTATGTGTTGGACATGACTATGTATGTTAGGCAGAGTGTGCCTCTGAGTAGGCGGTATGCAATGGAGAACAGATTTAGTTTTACCAGTTGTGTTGCATAACACAACTGTTTGAGGCCACTAATCATCTTGGTTAGGTACCTATGTGGTCTCTCCAGCTGCTGGATATGCTTAGTCGAGTACATCCAAAATGATGCATTGTACTCAATGATGGGTCTGATGACTTAAGAGTAGAGGGCCACCACTACCTCTTTTGATCCTGATGCAAACCCTTTGTTGATAAGGTGGGCCACATAGGATTTCCTAATCACTTTGGCAACATGGCTGTCAAAGGAAAGATGACTATCTACTTGTGTCTCCAGATCCCTTATTACCTTGTCAATTTTTAGGGGGTAACACCTATGTGGTAGTTTGTGGGTACTTTGTTTTCCCCAAAGGGGATTACTATGCATTCTTTCACATTGAGCTTGAGGACATAATTCTGACACCACACATCTGTCTCATAGAGTCCCTTCTGGAGAATATTTGTGTCATCCGGGGAGTCTATTATGGCAAACACTTTACAGTTCCCAGCAAACTTAGTCAACCACAACCCTCCTGTGTTGGCATGTACTTTTGAGAAGTCTATACCAAACAGGAGGGGCCCCAGGACTGAACCCTGGGGGACACCAGTTGTTACCGGTTTAGAGTCTGACATGTAGCCAGCAACTCTTAATTTGTGGGATCTATCTGTGAGCCAGTTTGCAATCCATCTTGTGATGTATGGATTTATGCCCAGGTTGGTGAGTTCATCTATGATACCTGACTGGGGAATGGTGTCAAAGGCCTTAGCAAGGTATAGATAGGCTGTGTGGAGCTCCTTTCAATCATCTGTAGCCTGGATAACTGTCTCAAAGAAATCCACCCAGTTCAGGAGGCATGATCTGCATTTGACAAAGCCAAACTGGGTGTGCTCAACTGTGTGAAGGTTCCCAATGTCTTTATTGTTGACTTCCATTATGATTGGCTCCATTGCCTTGCAGATCAGACTCATCAGGCTCATAGAGCGTGGATGCCAAGGGTCTTTTGTGGCCCCAATCCTGTGGAGTGGGAAGAACATTGCTGTGCCACATTCTATGGGTACATATCCTGTAGAGAGGATGTAGAGAGAGGTGTAGGTATCCTTGATGAATATGGATACATCCCCACCCTATGTGCTATGATCCAGGTTCTGATGCTGGAAGGTATGGAATGAGTAGTATCCTGGTAGTGCTGGTGTGCTCTCTGGAGCCTTGAACTAGGTTTCTGTTACTGCATAGATATCAATACTCTCCATACTGAGAAATGCCTCGAGTGTGAGCATTTGGAGGCTGAGACTTCTGGCAATGAGTAGCATTTAGCTCACTTTGTGGTTATTTGTGTTGGTTACGGGGTTTGGTTTGTCCTGAGTGACCGGTATTCCACACCTGAAGTCAACACCTCATTGGTCCGATCCGACCATAAGCTAATTACCCTACATATCCACATTCTGCTCCCACCTCCCATTAAGGAAACCATGTTAAAAAATGTCTCCAAAGCCAACTTCATGCTTCTTAAGACAGAAGTGGTGAACTTCATGACACCCATGCAGATGGACAATACAGTTATGACTACTGAGTCCTACACAATTGCACTTTATAAGCACTTACATGAGTGTATGGATCATGCTATCCCAAACAGAACCAAGACGCTATCCTCCAAAAAAAGGAAGCCAATCTGGTGGTCCCCTGCCATAAACAAACTGTACAACAGAAGGAAGAAACTGTTGCAAAAGAGAGTAAAATCCCATGAGTGGAGGAGCTCCCTGGTCAGCCTCATTAAGAAGCTGCAATCCCTGATAAAATCCTCCAAAGCTAGTTATGAAAACAAAATCACCACTGATTCTAAAGACAGCCACAAAGCATTCTATAGCTATGTCAAGAATCTCAATGGCAACACTCAGATCTGCTCTGAGTTACAGCACAATGGCACTAAATATACAGACCCAACTGATATTACCAACATCCTGGCAGATAGGTTCAGTGCTAACTTTACCCCCCTCTCACCCATGAAAGACCCCATCTCTATACTGGAAGAATGCAAAGTTCCTGTAATCATGGCTTCACAGGTAAAAACCACACTCTCCAAAGCCAGGAACACAGCATCCATGGGACCAGACAATATCCCAGGCTGCATTCTACACGAACTGCAGAACGAACTGACACCAAACCTAAGTACCATGTTCAATCATAGCCTCACCTCAGGCTTTGTGTCTGCTGAATGATGCACAGCGAAGGTTATCCCACTACACAAGGGGGAGACACCACAGACCCCGGGAACTAGCGCCCCATTAGCCTGATGAGCCTGGTCTGCAAGGCCATGGAACGTATCATCATGGAACTTATAAACAAAGACATTGGTAATCTCCAAACTCTGGACCCCAACCAGTTTGGGTTTGTAAAAGGCAGATCATGTCTCCTAAACCTGATAGACTTCTTTGATGCAGTCACCAAAGCTGTAGACAAGGGTAAGGTGGTTCACACAGCCTATCTAGATCTTGCCAAGGCTTTCGACACAATCCCCCACTCTGGAATTATAGATAAACTCACTAAACTAGGTATAAATCCCTATGTCACAAGATGGGTTGCCAACTGGCTTACTGACAGAGCCCACACTGTGAAAGTAGCAGACTCCAAATCCGACTTCAGACCATTGACAAGTGGAGTACCACAGGGTTCAGTCCTGGGTCCTGTCCTGTTTGGTATCTACTTCCCTGAAGTACAGGCTAACACAGAAGGTCTTTGGCTAATAAAGTTTGCAGATGACTGCAAGCTAGGAGCCATAATCAAAACTACTAACGATGTGGACATCCTACAAAAGGGCCTCACTGAGACAGATGCCTGGTGCCAAAGCCATGGCCTCAAGCTCAATGCCAAAAAGTGCATTGTCATCCCCTTTGGTAAAAACTCTGTACCCATGAACTACAACATAGGCGGTAGTATACTTAACACTGAAAGTGTGATAAGAGACCTTGGGACACAGGTGGACAGTAGTCTCTCCTTTGATAATCACATCACCACAGTAGTCAGGAAATCCTTCTACATGGCACACCTCATCACAAAAAGTTTCTCATGCAGAAAAGAAGAGGTCATTGTTCCCCTCTATTCATCACTCATTAGATCCATTATAGAATACAATGCCCCTTTTGGTATGTACCTCACAAGACATCTACAACTGGAAAGGCTGCAGAAATACCTCACAAAGAGGATTACTGGCCTCAAACACATGCCCTACACAGACCATCTCAAAAAACTCCAGCTTTACTTTGTCGCATATTGCCTACTCAGAGGTGATCTCTGCCTTACAAAGCTATGTCAAACCCAAAGCTGTTGGAATGCTCCACTTAAAGAAATCCCAATCCCTCTGAGCTACACACTCTAGGGACCTAAACCTTGTCACTACAATAAACAGAACATGCTTGAGGGATAGATTCCTGTCCCAGAGACTTCCCATACTCCAGAATAAACTACCTGTCTATATCAAACAAAACTCCTCATTAGCACTCTTCAAGAAAAATCTTGATGATTGGATGGGAAATAGGAAATTCACCCCGGGGATCACTTCTGTGTCTCTGCTCAACAGTGGCACAGGAAAATAAATTTCTTGGGTGGCAAAAGCCAGGGTACCTTTCTGGCTGGGCTTGTATAGGCCCCAGGGCCAATAGCCTAGTACCTACCTATGAACCTATGAACCTTTGAGCCTTGCCTAAAAAAGGTAATATGGGGACAGCAAGAGCCTTGGCTAGTATTCAGAAGCATAGGGGTGACAGGTGCAAACCATCTGTAGTGAAGCAACGAGGCTTGTCTATCATGTCATCACAGGCCGACAGAGACTGGATCCCCTTTGAATGACACCAGAAGCTCAGCCAATTGTTGAAGTTTATCGTCTTTCTGTTATATTGCAGTATCATGTAGGTGAAAGTAAGATGCTACTCAAGGTCAGGGTCATACCAGCCCAGGCTACATGATCATAGAGCTACTATATATCTCTTGTTATGTTGTCCTGGGAGGTATGTCTCAGATCATTCACACTGACATGTACAAAGAACACGTCATATATGTACCTGTTCTGGAGTGATGTAAGTGCTTGTGTTATGTGGTGGATCATAGCACCTGACAGACAACTGACAGTGACCTTTCCTTTGTCCAGCCGAGTGAATGGAACATCTGTGTGCCTGAATATGGAGTCACCTATTACTAGTGTGTTGGGTATGTTGTTTTGCCTTAGGTTCTGTTGTGAGGCACACTGCTTTGATGTATTATGTGTTTTCTGGCTGTGCTTGGAGGTGCATGTTGCTTGCTTGTCTGCTTAGGAGGACACTCTCTTTTTCATATTAATATTTGTATTCTCTGAGTATGGGAATGTGTATTTATGTGTGTGTTTTACTGGTGCTTATATTGTAGGTCTGTGTGAGACTGTTGGCGTTGTGGTTGTATGACCCTACTTCTCTTGATTGTATTGTCCAGTATTGGGTTGACAGAACTTAGCCACCCTATGTGTGCCAGCATGTGGTGCATCAACCCATATATGATATGGTCATGGCCTATGCATACAATACACTCACAATGCACCTAGTATGATAAGCCTGCTGAGTTTAGCAAATGTGAAAAAAACCTCTGGGCAAATTGTCAGCAAGTAATGTCTGTATTGCACCCTGTAACTCCATATTGCTTGCTGAAGTGTAAAGACGTACTTAGTTTGGATTAAGAACCCCGCACTTGCCAACTGTGTGTGTGTGTGTGTGTGTGTGTGTGTGTGTGTGTGTGTGTGTGTGTGTGTGTGTGTGTGTCTGTCTCTCCCTGGGGAGGAGCAACTTTTTTGGAGACTACTCACACCCCTTAAAAGTGGTATACTCATCTCTGTCAAGTCTGATGATGTCACCATCCTACAAATATACCTGTGGAAAGGTGAAATCCCAGTAATGTGTATAACATGTTGTGTAAATGTGTACTGCTGTAGTATCATAATGTAGTTAGGAAGAAGTATGAATCTCGCACTTGTGGACTGTGTGTGTGTGAGAGTGTGTGACACTGTTGATCAATGTGGAGTGGGTTTTGATTTTTCTAGTGTATGACATATCACAATGACAACTGTATGTGCATTACACATGTAAGGTAGCTGTGGGGCAAAGCCATATACATACATGTGACCTAAATTATTTCATAGGTGGGTACTCTGCTTTCTCCATGAAAGCATCTGTTATCTTTGCCAGAGTGTGCTGGTGCTTTGCAGACATTAGGTCACTTTTGTATGCTCGTGACAAGCTTAGCCACTGCAGTGATCCCTGGTCTACGTCTTCTGTTTCACATCCACTCATCACGGTTTCTATTGAAGAGTGTGAGTGAGGATTTATGCTTGAGGTATATTTGAATCATGTTCCAAAGCAAGCAAAGTCTGGCAAAGATGACTAATCATTATAGGTGTGCAACAACCTCTGTGAATCTGCATGCAAACCCTTTATTGGTTATGTGCTCCACAGAGGGATTTCCAAAACCCTTTGGTAATGTGATTATCAAAGGAGAGATGACTAAACACATGGCTCTATGTATACATTAGTACCTGTTCCACATTTTGGGGGCTACTACCTATGTGGTACTCTGGCCACAGTATGCATTTTCATCAAACATGGGCAGACATATCCCTACTGTGTTTGCTTGTACCTAAGAAAGCTATATGCCAAACAGGAGTGGTCCCAGGACTGAGTGCAGGTGAATACCACTTGTTACTGGCATAGAATTGTACATGGAGGCTGCAAATGTTACTGTGTGTCCTACATCTGGGTGTCAGTAGTCAATCCATCATCTAACAATCGTTTATGGTCAGTCTGTTGAGGTTATGTATAATACCAGAATGTGGGATGGGTATGAATTGCTGGTGAGCTATAGCTTGGCTGTGTGAACCTCCCCTCCCTCACCTATAGCCTTGTTAACTGGCTTGAAGTCTACTAGGTGTAGGAGCCATGATCTGGGCTTTAGAGAACCTAAGTGGGTATGGTGCAGTGTTTGCAGGTTCATAATGTCTCTGTTAATGAGTTCCATAATGCTGTGCTCCATAGCCTTCCAGATAACATTTGTCTGGCTTATAGGGTGAGAGTTTCCAGGATCTGTTGTAGTTCTACCCTTAATCAGTTTATGTTAACATTTGCACTGGGTGTGACGATGGTGGACAGGATTAGGAATAATTATATTAGAGGGTCAGCCCAGTTTGAAGGTTAGTAGACCAAGCCAGATAGGCAGGATTACATTGATTTGTACATGTGCTGAGGAGAGATGCAGAGTATATTGTGAAATAGATGATAAGGATGAAGCCACCAGGTAACAGGAAAAGAGGAATGCCTAAGATGAGGTTTATGGCTGTGGTGAGAGAGGACATGCAGGTGGATGGTGTGGCAGTGCAAGATGCAGAGGGCAGGAAGAAATGGAAACAGATGATCTACTGTGGCGACCCCTAATGGGAGCATTCGAAAGGAGAAGAAGAAGAAGAAGTTGTAGCTCAACCCTTGTGGACTGTGAACACCATTACCGTGCATCATTCCACAAGTATGTAACCTGTATAGAGGCTGCACCTGGACATAGTGTTTAGGTGAGTGGTGACTTCATATGTCAGCTTGTGTATGACACAGCCAGGGACACTGTCGAGTACCATTGCCACTGTGGTGTGGACTTTGGTAAAGAGATGTTTTAACTAGAGTGTCTGAATCATCAGGTTTTACATTCTTCACGTCTGGAAATGTGGCCCTTGTGTAACGACAGGGTGGTGAAATCCGCATTCAAACTGTCTGACAAGAAATTAGTAATGTCAGTCAGATAAGTGTACTTTGTGACCATTTACATTAATTGTGACCCGATCTGAGATTTCCCCTGTAGATTATAAACAACACTAAAGAAAGCTTTAGTGTTATCTTTGGAATCCTTGCCATTTTGTATTTTGAAGCTTGCCTTGTATGTTTAATGAGGGCTTGTATTTTCCCAATGATACTGACCAGAGAGGTTATCACTTCTTGGTATGTAACTCTTTTTTGTTACAACTTCACACCTTCTATTATATATTTAGTTTATGGCAGGGGTCCATGAGACTAATGCACTTTTACTGTATAAGTGAGAAGTTCTTGTGTTTGTGATAGCACGGTCCATGCAACCCTGTAGGTGAACAGTGTACATTACTAAAGGATTATGCAGCTGGGGCAGTGTTAACCTTAGTAATGCAAACCAATGACAGATAGTAACAACAGCATCACCCACAGCACAGTGACAACCCGTGTCATATACACACATGCGTACTCAAGTTCCAAAATGTGTGTAGTGCAATGCATACTGGCCACCAATAGAAACTATGGAGTGTTAACACTGGCCAATACAGGCCATGTCACCCTGCCCATGTGTCCAATATGCATGTACATGCAGACAGTGCACCTCCACCATGTTCACAAATGGACACCTACAAATGTGTGTTGCACACATCCCACACTTACTGTCCACTGTATAACGCATGCTGACACAACTACACACATCAGCCAAGTGGGACATGGGCAAACAAAACACAATTGGAATAAACACTGGTGAAAACAATACAACATTGCTAATTACAGCTTTAATGCATCATGCCTGCTCAGCTACACCTTCAAGGATATCATTACACTTTACTGCTGACAACATGCTACACATCCAACCATTGCTGTACTTTATTAAAGTCACCCTATGCATTAGCACCATGTTAGCCTGTTCCTGCATTAATGTTACAGATGACAGGAGGTGGCACAGGTTTCATCATATGCACAGAGTGTGTTGTTGGTTTGCCAGAGGCCTAGACTGAGCCATACAATTGACATGTGTGTGTGAGTGTGTGTGTGAGGGTCATGAGTACTGTTATGGGTCAATGTTGATGTCATGTGTGCAGGTATGCATTTGCCCTAGGTTTCTGGTTTATGTGTGTGTGTTTGCATGCACACAGTTCCACCATGTGGCTGCCATATATGGGGATTTGTGAGACAGCTACAGACTGTACCTGGCAGGCTTTACAGATCACCGTCTCTGGCCACAGATATGGAACCTGTGCCTGGCAGGGGTGCTACAGAAAGTATCAGGTACTAATCCAGATTGGGTACTATCCGAAGAGGTTGAAATATGTCCACTGGATCCAGGTCCCTGCTGGGACTGGCCAGAGCCACATGCATGTGGTCTGCTAGGGCGGTCTATGGACAGCCCCCCCAACATTGCTGGGGCTGGTACTGGCACTACGGGAGCGGCTGTGACTTGCTGGATGTCCACGGCGACCTTCAGCTGGTGATGTTGCTGGCATACATCCACATCAATGTCTCAACCATCCTGCACTGTCCTGACGCATGGACATGACATTGTGGAGGACATCCAATGTCTCACCCCAATGTCTATCAATGACCTCAGTGTAGTTACGTATGGCACCTGCTAGGTCATGGATATTGTCATTTACAGAGGTGTAATGAGCCCTCTGTGCCCTTAGCCCCTGTCTGGTGTAACACTCCATTTGTGTCTGTGCCTCCATGACAGCCTGGAACATGCGTGTGGTAGAAAGAGGTGTGGCACATCTGCCAGGGGCATGATGACCAGCAGTGCTCTGACGAGAACCCCTGGGCATCTGCCTATGTGGTACCATTCCAGATCTGGCTATGGCTGCTGTGTCCTGATACATGTGCCATCGATACCACACTATTCTTGCCAGTGCCAACCGTACACTGTCCCTCAGCTAAGGGCAATGGTGATGATGGATGTACAGGCAGTATGACTGTGTGCATGGATGGGGTGGAGACTTGTGTACTGTCAATTGGTGGCCCAACAACAGACCCTGAAAAATCTGCCTGTGCCTCAACACACCTATCCTCATCATCACTGTCTGTCTCAGTGACATCAGGTTCCCTGCTGTACTGAACCAGCCCCACCTCGCCACCTGTGAGAGGAAAACAGGAAACACACTTTAAGACCTTAACATGACTTCAGACCACATGCACACATGCACACATGCGCACATGCACACATGCACACACACAAAACTACACTCCTCCCAAAAACAGACACACACAACACCAGCAATCACAGAACATACACAATAGCAGGTGATGGTGGGGTACAGTATCACAAGCAAAACAGTCATATCACACATGTCAGCATGCAGGATAAGTATTGCTCAACAGCATGCAGTGCAAGTGTAGTCAGTCCTTGTTACTAACAGTATACATGGCTTTGATGCATGTGTTTTGTTATTAGGTGATGGCCCTCCCCCTGGAACACAATGCATACATGGACAGAACATTGCTGTGCATGTATTCATAACCCTGTGATGTACTGTGCACCATAACTCACAGGTATACATGCCATTGCTGGATGTGTATCTGTGTGTCAGATAGGTATCCAATGCTGATTACAGCCTCTGTGTCTTTAGCAAATAATTGTGGACACATTTTTAGCACATGCATGATGAGTATTCACACAACATCATCAGTGGTGCATGGATAATTGATGGAATACCATACGGCCACATACCCAATGTACGGTACTTATGCCGAGTGTAGATCATATTGTGGACATGCCAGTCTCATACATGACATGGCATGCTAAAACACAACTGCATATTTAAACACTACACATACCCAATATGTGTCACATGACCTAGCCACTCAATAGCATCACAAGACATATATGTGTCAGTTGTGCAAATGGTGATTGGTATGCATACTGTTTAGAGGTGCATATGTGTGCGCACATGCATCATTATGGTGTGTAGCAATGGCAGCTATGTGTAGTACTGTGGTTACAATAACTGGATGGGGTATAGTACCATAGGCCATCATCATGAAGCATCAAGTGGTCACTCAAGGCTACAAATGTTTCACAAACCCGCACTAATCATGCTGCGCCGGAACTGTATTACCTTGGCTAAATTCACCATTTCACAACCAGTTGTTACGTGAGTTTGTAAGGAGGCCAATAAGGAGCATTCCCTGACATGAATGTGTAGTGTGCTGCAGAGCGTTTAAATGCCCCAGGATAGGCCTCTACCCCTCAGGTGTATTATGTGTAATGTGGGGATGAGATTTTGGATACTGCAGTGTGTCTTTACAGAGGGTTTGAGAATCCTTTATGCGTAGCATGTTAAAATGCTCTGTGTATGACATAGATGTGTATGTTATGTGCATGTTGAGTATCAACTGTGCCTATCCAATGGTCACTACAGTCTAGCCACATTTATTGAGATGGTCTGGGTATTGCATGTGTTTGAGGCAGCTAATCACATTAGTGAGATGTGTGTGCTCTTACACCAAACATGCACAGCATGCATTATGGGTAGGTGTGTTACATGTGTACATAGTCTACACCTTAACTATGACATGCACTTTTTATTTACAATAATAAATGTAGAACACACTCACCAGCATCTGTCCGCTGCCTTGATGTCACCCCAGAGGGACCTACATAGAGATGAGACAGTTTGTCAGTGGCCAAAACTGTGGCATTACTACTATGTGTTTGCAATCTTACAGTACAACAACAATTTACATTCACAGGGTTACAGATTATGTTCCAAATGGTCAGTATTGCACAACAACATGCTCCACATCTTTGAACGACACACTCCACATCTCACATAAGCATAATCTACCAATACAGATAACAGTAGTCTACAGATATGCTGTGTTACCTGCATGCTCCATGTGTGCTTGCTGGGTGGCTCCAACCTCCATCATGGTGTATATCTGCTGCTGTTGTTGTTGGGCAGGTGCCACCAGGCTCATGAGCAGCTCCTGCACTCTGGTGAGGGGGGGATGGATATTAACACCACCTCCTGTTGTAAGCTGTTGTCTACGCACATCAGCGGCATGCTGACAGACATGTCTGAGAAGATCACTGCAGTGGTGGCATACCTGCTCATATGTCCGGTTATGCAGGCCTATCTCATTGACCCTGCGGACAACATCTTGCCACATTGCAGTACGCTTCTGCTGGTCCTGGCTGGTTCGTGAGAACATGAGAGGGTAAGAATCATACTGCTAGTAATGATATCATTTTCAGCACTACTGTAACTTGGGTTGCTGTGGTGGGCCATGATCCCTGGAAGACATAAATACAAAAATATGTCTGAGCAAGTCATATGGCACATTTAACATTATACAGTACAGATATCACTGAACTGCCATATATAGCAACCTATAAGCTAACCGAGAGTGAAACACTGTAATTGCCACTTATCACTGCTCACCCCAAAACTGCTTGAAAGTGCCTTGCTCACTCTCTGTCTAATGAACCATGTTCTGCACAGCAACAAAATAAAATCACTATATAAGACTATAAAAGAGTACCTGGCACACTGTATGAAACATGATACACCACCTAGCCACAGCAGATATACATCAAGCTGATGTGTAAAGAAATATATCATCCATCACAGTCAGTGTAAGGTCCAGTAAATGTATTACTATTATACCACAAAACTTGTTAATGCCAAACCCGTGGCCAAAATATGTGCACAATTGGGAATATAAGTCACATACTGCTGTAGTACACTATGAATGTTGCTAGATACGCAGTTATATGTATTACCACACATATGTCAAAGGACATGTTACAGACATACCCACACAGACATCAGACATAATTACAGGACACAAAGGTATGACAACCCAGATAAGCTTTCAGTGTGTACTGTACAAGTACTGTGTGTCAGTACTTACACAACCTTAATCTTGAGAAATGTAATATGTGATGAATACAGGGACCACACAAAACAGTGGATTCAAGCAATGTGGACATACACCATACCTTGCTCTACAGGCCCAGAGCTTCAATTAGTACTATAGTACACACAGGATTTGCATTCAACATCGGTACCAATCAATAATCATAGATGTAGTGCTTTAGACTCCAATGACACACCCTAGTTAAAACCAGGGGACTTAATCACACTGTATGCAATAGCACTTGTTCTGCCTATCAACAGAATACACAGCTTTTGCTAGGATCAAAGCAAGGACCCATAATACCATAACATAAACAGTTTCCCACTAAGCTGTCCCACAGATACATATCTTTGATGTATTCACAAACATATTGACCATCACAGTCAGTCAACAGTACAGAGAATCTATCGCAACAAGTAGATGTAGGTGTGTATGAGTATATATAAATATATATATATATATATATATATATATATATATATATATATATATATATATATATATGTATGTATACATAGATATACACATACATTTGTCTACCTATACATATATATCTAGGCACATATACATTTCACCTTTCATAGTGAGAATATCGATTATACAAAGGATGTAAGGTGTGCAGTAATGTAATAAAATCGCACAGTCTTGGGATAAATGCATTGAAGGTGATCACAGCCCAGGTTGCTTTAGCAGGCCTTACTGGCTTCAACATTGCAAACTGAACAAACCACCCACAGTGTTTAACCACCACATGTCATATACCAGCACTGTATGCTGTCTTGTTTGCCGCACACTAAAACCTACATACAAATATGTGCATACTAACCTTCACCAACATATATATCTCCCCCCTTCGCAAACAGTTGCAATATGTCCCCTGCTCTATGCACATATACAGATGTGAATATATATGACACATATATATTTCTCCGTATGTGTGTGGCATACACACACATGGTCCACAGTGTTCTAAGTCCCTGGACCTCGCAGCTGAACTGTTGGGCCTTGCTGCAACACAAACAGGTGTCACATATTAACACAGACTAACATTAGGGGTGGTATATATGGCAACAGATGCTAGATAAGCATACTAGACTGCTACAGCAGTTGCCAATGCTAAGCTACACTTTAATATGATTATCATGCATGTGTTGTTCTGTCACACCCATGTTTATATAATGTCAGCGCTAATCCCCCCAACAGCCATTGGCCACACTACTGTACAGAACACAGATAACATGGATCAGATCTTTGACATTTAATGCTGTGCTACACATTACACAGGTATGTCCCACAGGTACACACAGTATTGTCCATAGCAGTAGTTAAGCAGAACATCTGTGCATAAAGAAGTACTGCTGCCACATATAAATGTTTCACATTATGTAGACTATTCTTCAATAACATCTACTACATGCCAATAAATACATATGTGTCACATACCTTTCCTTTGTATAATTTGGTAATATTTATTTTTCCTTTTCTCTGTCTCTCTCTCTCTCTCTCTCTCTCTCTCTCTCTGTCAGTCTCTGCAATCGAGTGATTGAGTTTGTTGGCAGAGATTGCAGCCTGCTTTTGTAGGAATTTGCACATGAGCATGTGATGGCCTCTACACCAATTAGTGGCCACCGTTTGCTAATTGCATGCAACCTGCTATGTAGTAATTGCAGTAATCACTGTCATAGCAACCCAGTACTATAAATTGCTGACTCATGTAGGCGTGGCCCTTTCAGCTTTCCAAGATGGAGATCATCCTTGTTTGGTGTGGTCATCATTGTTTAAGACAGAAAGTTGGTATAGTTCTTATATCAGAAGCCAGGGGTGTAGCCAGAGATCTACATTTTCTACTCAGACCTAATATTGCTGCTTCTAGTACCCACTTGTCAGTGTAGAAATGTACTCACCCCTCAAAATGCTACCCCAAGATACATGGAAAGATGTACTTTCTTTTCAACTGTTACAATTAACTGCCATACAAAGCTAGTTATATAGATGGATTCCTTGATTCCTTTGGCACAAGAATTGTTTGTGAACTGCTACACTGTGAATATCATTTACTCAGTTCTAAACAGTTTTTGCTTTTTTAGTGTTGACATTAGCACAAGCTGCTCAGAAAAACTGGACACATTTCAATACTGTGAGTACGCTTACCTACATCCTTGGTAGACCCTGCATACACAGGTATATTCTACATTTGGGTGGGGTTGCAGAAGTACAGAGATCGTAAGTAGTATTGTGTGGATTTTATCTTGCTGGACTTATAGTGTTGCTGTGTACATGTTAGTTTATCAAGGCAAGTAGTCTGTCTGCGTAACTCCCAACTGTGGACCTATCCACATGATAGCCAGAGAATAGCCTGTTATGTTTTGTCTGCACACCACACAGGTCTTTTCAGCAATAGAGAAATGGCATTCTTACAGTTGGTTGCTACCAGTACATGGCTACATCCATTTGTATTTCAGTGTTGTATTCCTACATAAGGGTATGCTTACGAAACTCCTTCCAAAGCTATTTGCACAGTGTGTAACAGCAGAAAGGCTAATATGCCTCTGTGTTTCTGCCTCTGCCAGACCTCTCAACCAATCAGGTACATATTTGAACAGACTCAGGGAAAAGTCAAGAAAATGTCAGGGACAATCAGGGACACCTTTAAAATATTAGTGCCATTAAGTTGAAACATTGAGAGAATCAAAGCATATGAATTAATACACCTTTTCTGAAGTAAAAGAAGTGTCTAACTCTTAATTATTGTCATTATTCATTAAGTGTAATTCACCACCTTTCTGGCCAAAGTCAGTAGTTTTAGGAGGGATTCAGAGGGACAGAGCTAAAATTTATGTCAAAATCAGGGACATCCCTGAAACTTAGGGACAGTTGGGAGGTATGGCCTCTACCCTAAACAGATATGCCAGTGTTTGTCCTGCTGTGATACTGTGTGGGGTTGTAAAGTGATGGTGTAACATTATTTCCTGCTAGAATGGCTGCTTCTCTTATCACAGTCATGTAATGTAGTCCCACAACAACTGTTGGTCATCATACACAGAACAAGTTGTGTGGTATGGTCTACCTAATTTTCCTTTACATTCACTCATTCTGATGCATGATATAATTATTTAAGCACCAACTTGATGTATATCTACTGTGGCTTAGTGGTACTTCATGTTGTGTAGTGTGTGCAAGGTCCGGGGTTCAAGACTTACAGAGGTGTTTTATTTTGCTCCTGAGCAGAACAAGGGCCCTCACATGCAGAGTGACTAAGGCATTTTTAACAGTTGTAAGTGGGTTTGCATGGGTTTGCGCATTGCTGCGCATTGCTTAGCCAAGTGCAAACTTGCGCAAACCTGCTAACTACTGCTTAATAGTGCTTACTCCCGCTCACCCCACGATAATTTCTTTGAAAGAAAAGAAAATTGGGGAGATAGGGAAGTTGTGAAAAAGAGGCACAAAGAGGGAAAGACAGTATGGGAAATAGCTTGGGATGTGCAGGACGGGTGTAGGGAAGGTCCATAGCTGCCCATTTCTTCAACAGCAACAGCTGTGCATATGCAATAAATTTGGAGGTAGATATGAACCCTTCAACCCCTGAGCAAGGGGTGAGGACAACAAAGTATGTTGTAATGCCAATTAAATAACATTTCATGTGTCCAGTGGACATGTGTGCAAAATGGGCAGCTATGTATGGGGCATAATTTTTTTTTGGGGAGCAGAGTGCCCTTTTTTTATTTTTTTTCAGGTGAGAGTGGAATGTGGGGTAGGGGAAGTAGGTATATTTGCAGAGGTAGATTGGGGAGGTAAACAGATAAGACAAACAAGATGCATACGGGGCGGTATATGACACATGTGGTGGGTGAACAAGTTTGACGGGGAGGGATGTTTGGAAATCGCAAGCCCATGAACCCCCAGATGGAAGCAGTGGGACTGAGGTCCCCACCCATGGGCAGTCACCACTGCACCTTCACGGCCCAGAGGGTGGCTGTGCTGGGGGCTGTGTAGGGGGGGCAGGCTGACCCGGGAGTTGCGCCACTCGGGCCTCAAGCTGGCATAGAGGTTCTGCAATGGAACATTCAATCTCTCTACGCACTACAGCCCAGACCGTTTGAAGGGTGATAGGTGCCCCTCCACCCACTCTTGCATGGGGGGGGGCGAGCCCCATCCCCTGCAGTGCTTCCACCTGAAGGTGGCACAGGGCCAATGGAGGAGGAGGTCCCAGGCTGGGCACCAGATCTGCTGGTGCCAGGTGCTATGGCCAGCTGAGGTGGGACAGGTGGGTTCACTGGGACTGGCCTTCCCATACAAACTATGTTTTGGAGAGTTTAATAAAGATATGGGTTAGTAACAGTCAACAGCTTTCACAATTAGTTATAACAGCATGCAGATGTATTCCCATTAAACCAACACACCAGAATTTCAACAGTTGAAAAGCAAGCATAACACATGCATATATAGAACATTAGTGGACATTACAACAGCATACAGGTTGAATTGATGGCACGAGGCCACCAATATTGTGGTATTTTAACAGGGCACATGCATAGAAATAAATGCAAATATTTATAAACCAATAGGAAATATGTCCCAACAAATATTTTGAGATTAGTGGAATTGCATTTTTTATGCACATACAGTAGGGTGGGAAAACATAGCTCAATTAACAACTTATATATCCTTCTAGTTTTCACTACATTCCTATTAACTGCAGTTATATGTCCCTTACATGTATTATTACACTACCCGATGTCCTTATATTATGCAATTGGATTTTGCTAGATCATTATATACATGAGCTGTATCTTATATACAAACTGTCCAAGATGCAGATGTTACTGCAACATATTTTGAGAGTTGCTCACACACACTACTGCTAAGATGGTACACTGACAAATTTACTTTCATATAATTTTCTAGATATGTTCAGGTGAAAGTATCAGTTATATGTTAACAGCTCCCTACATTTATGGCAGCACACTGACATTTCTGGGGAACACAATACCAAGCTACTCATGTGCCAGATTAACCTGTACATGCTGGGCATGAACCAACAGTTGAGGGCTGTACATATGCATGCAAGATACTGGCACTCCCTTCATCCAAGTTATATGGGCCTACCCAAATGTGGGATGACACTGCTTAATACAACAGTACTATTTGTAGAATGCAACAGTACAATAACATATCAAAGAAAATGACACAGACGCACTCCATGAATCATACATTTATTAAAGGATTATTACACCTTTATTTATTGGGTTAAAAGATTTTTTGAAGGCTCTCTCATTTATTTTATATAACAGTACATGCAGAATAGTTACTAGCCTGTCTCGTGATGCAGCCTTTGCAGCCTATCTTCATGGGCTTGCTGGTTCATAGCCCAGACACCTGCAGCTGTGAAGTAAATGCAGTGATATTGAGACATACCTATCCATAGTATAGACAAGCATAGCAATTCTTAACTACTTAATACAATGGCTACTTACTCAGTACTTACTCAGTACTTCCTACTCTCCAATCTCTACTATACTCTACCTCATAAACTAACATTTACCAGTTCACATTGAATCCCAACAGCTGCTCTCAAATACTCTCTTTCCCTCCACAGCATCACCTCCTCTATACTCCTTTCCACTTCAGGCACTTTGACATAACCTCACTCCAAGTCTCTCTACTTTTGATATCTTGCCTATTTATATACTAGCTCCAAATCTACTCTACTCACATTGAATCATGATAACTATTTCCAGACACACCCTACAAATGGCTATACTCTTAACTTCATTTACAGTACTCCTTACCACCACTTACCTAATCACCTTATTTGAAATAAAAAACCTCTACCTGCATAACTACTTACAAAAACAAACACTTACCCTTAACAACTCACTAGCCCAAGCCCACATCAATATCACCTCCACCTCCAACTACCTAGAAGCTAAATATCACAGACTTACTCCCATAAAACTGAATCACCTTGTAGCTAAAAAATTAAAAATCCTACCCATCCTTAATCACAGCCACATACTTGCTCTCAAATATTCCTCCTTACAAGCTGGTGACATCCACCCTAACCCTGGCCCACCTAAACCTAACTTTTCATCTACTACATTCTCCACCCAACTCCCCTGATACCCTACTTAATTTTCCTAACTCCTTAAAAATTGGACATCTTAACATTCGAAGCTTAAATAACAAAATAACTCATCTCCATGCCCTTCTCAGTACTTACTCATTTGATATTTTCTGCCTCACAGAAACTTGGTTAAAACCTACAACCTCTGACAATGAAATTACCCCACCAGGTTATAACATACTAAGAAATTTCAGATTAAAACGTAAAGGAGGTGGAGTGGCCTTACTCTTTAAAAACAATCTTCTTATATCCTCTATACCCCATAACCCAACCCAAGATAACTCAGCTGAAATCTTGATCTCTAAATTTCAAATCAACTCCAACAAAGCTATATATATATTCTGCATCTACCTACCCCCTGGCCACAACATTACTAATATAGAAGATACCCTGTCCTGGATTTCCTCAACATACCCACAAGAAACTATTATTCTAGGAGACCTCAACACTGACTGGTATAGTATCAACAATAATAATCCCTCTTCTTATATCAACCTACATAACTTTAAACAAACTATTACCTCCACTACTAGAATCAACAAACCCAACAACAAAGAGACCATCCTAGACTGGATTCTAGTCAATAAACAAAGAGAAAACTATCAAGTAGGAACCCTGCCAGATGATATCAGTGACCATTTGCCCACGATATCATCAGGCACAAAAATGACATAAACAAACCTCCCAAGTTTATTACTGCTAGAACTAAGAAACATTTTAATCCTGACTTATTTCGAATGGAACTAAATGCCTGCAACTGGAGTCCCCTAAAAATCCTCCCACTAGATGAAGCTGTCAGCTACTTTAACCACAAATTCTTAACAATACTAGATACCCACGCACCCAAAAGATCTATTAGGATAAAGTTCAAATCTGCTCCCTGGCTCTCAAAAGACACAAAACAAAAAATACTTATAAGAAACAAATCATGGGCTAAATGGAGAGCAACTAGAGATGTCTCAGAACACCTAAACTTTAGACAACTACGTAATACTACTAAAAAAGCCATTCTCTCTGACAAACAAGCCTATTACAGTAAACTTCAACAATCTCACTCTAAGAATCCACAAAAGTGTTAGACAGTCATTTATAACATACTTCAGCCCGGCCACTCTAGTACCCTCCACCCCTAGAGTCAGATAACAAAACAATCTAGAAATTGCCAATGCCTTCAATACCTATTTTACAGAGACCATTCAAACCCTGGCCACACAGCTAACTTTACAAACACTAACCTACCTAATTCCCAGCATGACAATCTTCCTACTTTCAAGATAAAACCCATCTCAATATCCTTTATCCAGAAACTAATTCACAAGCTAAAACCCTGTACACCCTCTGATGACAACCTTCCAGCCGAATACCTGCAACTTGCATCCAGAGCAATTGCTCATCCTGTAGCTATTCTCATTAACCGTACCATCTCTGAAAGCACTATCCCCAATCTTTGGAAAATCTCACACATCATTCCCTTACATAAAGGAGGCAACTCTAATGAGTACTCCAACTATAGGCCCATAGCACTACTCTCACCCTAGCTAAGATCATGGAGAAATGTATCCATCAGCAGCTAATAGACTACCTTACTAAAAATAACATCCTGGCTAGCTGCCAACATGGCTTTAGACCCTTTCACAGCACCACCACTGCCCTTCTATCTTTCACCAATACTATTAACACCAACCGGAACAATAACTACCTCTCATCTGCACGCTTCATTGACCTGTCAAAGCCTTTGATATGGTCAATCACTCCCTACTTATAAATACCCTACAATCCCTCTCTCTGGATTCTAATTCTATCCTTTGGTTCAAGTCTTACCTCAGCAACCGCAAACAAGCTGTTTTGTGGCAAAATCACTTGTCTTCATATCTCCCTGTCTTACTAGGAGTTCCTCAAGGCTCTATTCTAGGACCCCTTCTCTTCTCTCTGTTCATAAATGATCTTCATGTAGCTATTCCTCAATCCACCTGCATACAGTATGCTGATGATTCTACTATCATCTGTTGTGCAAAGTCTCTTCCTGAGCTGAAATCTCTAAGCCAAACTGTCTTCTCCATAGTAGAAACATGGTTCAATAACCAGTGCTTACTCTTGAATGCCAAAAAAAACAAATTACTTCTGATTACTCCCAACAACAAGACCCCTCCCATACACTTCTCCATACTAGCTAGTAATGGAACCCTTATATCACCTGATCTGACCTGCAAGTTATTAGGAGTTACAATAGACAATAAACTCACTTTTGACAATCATATTAATAACACCATTAAGTCCGTTAACAGAAAATTAGGCTCCATGTATAGGATAAGACTCTTCCTCACCCCAAAAGCAAGAACTACCGTTGCCCATTCTCATTTACTCTCTACAATCCTCTATGCTTCTCCCATTTACACCAATTTAAAGCAAAACAATCTCAACAAACTTACCAAAGCCTACAACAGTATTGCAAGGTTTGTAACTGGTAAGCCCTATAGAACCCATCACTGCATTAACCTACACCAGCTAGACTGGCTTGAACTGCAAAATGCGCTGCTATTCTCTCAACTAACAACTGCTCACAAAATCTTCTACCTTCCTAACAACACACCTACACTAAACAATCTTATCACACCCTATAACAATCTTCATTCCCTACGCTCCTCTAATAAACTCCTAGCTTATATACCCAAATCTAACAACTTAGCTGGTGACTCCTTGTTCTCCACCACCACAGGTAAGCAATGGAACATGCTGCCACCCAACCTTACCTCTATTTCCTCTTTTCCCCTCTTCAAACTTAATCTTAAAATCACCTAAAACTTCAATGGTTATGCCCTTGCTGCAACCCTGACTAATACTCTACTATTAGCCTGTAACCTATCTTCTCTCTCTTCCTTTACATTATTACTCTGCCAATATATGTTGTAAATGTTATCTTCCACATTTTTAACCCAATGGTTTACTTTAAAATGTTACGTTAATTCCTTCCTAATGTATGTGGCATTGCCTCTTATTGCTTTTTTTATATATTATTATTAAGTATGTGGAGCTTTTCTCCCCGGGCCTCTACTGAAAATGGAAATATCTCCAGCTAGACTAGCCCGGTCAACAAATGTAAAATAAATAAAATAAAATAAATAATTAGGCATCGTATGGGATTCCTGGATCCACTTTTCCAGTTGATCCTCCCTACATTGCTTCAGGTCAGATTAATGGTGCCTGACCTGCTCACTAGTTCGAGGAACACCAGTGGCACTGGTGAGATCATGGGGAAGACTGTTCTAGGCCTCTGTTTTATATTGGGTACCCTGGTACTGGCCCCACAGGAGTCTTTCCTCATGATTGTGGACAAAGAGCCAAACCATTACTTTGGACTCCTGGATGCTCCAGTGTTGAGCTCTAAATCGAGTGCCTTCTCCAACACCAGCCATGCTGACTTCAGAAGGAAGCTACAACCAGTTATAGCAAGTATTCCCACCTGTGGAGCTTAAATATGCCTCATTTCCCGCACTTATTTGTGATTGGCCAGTTTTGGAAAAACTCAGCTGTAGGCACGCCTGCTTAGCTGATGTTGGCAATGTTTAAAATTCCATTGATAGATATGTGTCTGTTGAAAGTGCATGTTTGTGAAATGCTGTCATGGCTTAGTGGTTAAGTACTGTGACTATAGTGCACAGTGTCCCGAGTTCGAGCCCTGTCACTGCTTTTTATTTTCTTGCTGGGCAGACCTGACTGGTTAAGGTACAGTAAAGGAGGTGTGAGCATGTTTAACTGACTTTGCTCAACTTTGCCCGACTTTGCCCAGTGTTGCTCAACGTTGCTCGATGTTGCTCGACATTGCTCGACGTTGCCCGACGTTGTGCTGGTTAGCACGGTGCGCAGCTATGCGCAAATACATTGTGCTTTTGCTGGTTAGCGCGGTGCGCAGCTATGCGCAATTGTATTTAAATATGCTCAATAATGGTAAAATGTGCTTAGTAGTGCTTTATATTGCTTAAAATAGGGTGCTCATGCCACAGAATGCATAACCATTTTACCTTCATATATATATATATATATATATATATATATATATATATATATATATATATATATATATATAATTTGTTCACTACTACATTTAACATTTCAATGCTTTTTACAAAACTTATACATAAAATATATCAGGAAATATTTTTGTATACAGATTTCCCACAGAAAATGGAGCGTGCAGTAGTGGGACTCGAACTGGGAATGCCTCCTCTTTGTGTGAAGGCTCTAGCCACTATGCTATTGCTATTTTGCTTAATTTGCATATATTTTTCATATTATCCTCTTCTGGTGTCTAAGCTGCTAACTGTAGCTAAGCAATGGGCAAACCCGCGCAAATATGGGCAGCTATATCGGAAGAAAGAAAAAAAATATTGTTATTTTTAGTTTTGTCAGTTGTTTAACATATGGGGTAGTGTATTGTTACATTGTGCACATGTGAGCGGACTCGCTCATGTAACTCGAAATTGCAGCATTTCTTCATTGCAGGAGCATGGATTTTTGGACTGCTCAGCAGTCCGACACGCCCCCTACACTCATCCATGCTCCGTGTAAGCTTTAGAGTTGAGGCAGTGCGCCCTCATTAATATGCATGGCGCTCTGCCATCATACTCTTACACTGACGCTTAGTAAATCCATGGGGATATCTCTGAATTCCAACCAGAGATTTCCATTCTATCAAGTTATCTGATATTCCTTTACTTCCACAATACTACTTTCAACTTGTATACAGTCATCATATTGTAATTTCTGTTAGGTGTGCATTTTTTGTGGACTGCATCTGTAAGATATATTTTAATAAACCAAAACTGCAAGTCTACAGCTCTCTGTGAATAAAATAACTGAATGATTGCAACTGTGAATGTTCCTGCTGGGGTTGTTATACCTCTATTTTCCATTTATACTTGTACAAAACTATCTTTTCTTTAGCTTTGTTTGCAACCTTTGGCTTGAGTTGTGCTTAAAATGAGTCCTTGGGTCAGTTCACTTAACCAGTTAGTTAATGTACACAAACAAAAAGAGACGTAAGTAGATCCCATTGTGACTCTTAGCCGATAGTTGTTTCAGGAGTAAATATTGACTCTACCAGTTTCCTTCTTGTCTCTTTTTTCATCCTGTGCTACATTGGTAGCCTCTGATATAACCGGTACATTTTCCATCATATAGAATGACCCAAAATAAAGACATTATAACTGCCTTAAATGTATGACATTCTGATTAATTTACTGCTTTACTTTTCACATAGTGCAATGCATTGCTTTCATTGCTTTATTAGGGGTGTCTTCAGTTTTTTGACTGTCAAATACAATATGCAAAATAACATTGAAATGAATATTCCTTAGACAAGCATAAAACAATGAAGTCTCATTTGATCAAACTCTCCAATGAAATAATATAAAAAAATCCTGAAAGTTCATAACTCTTTAATAAAACCACCATTCCAACCCACAGTAGCAGCTGGGGGGGGGGGGGGTTCGGCAAAAAAATGAAAATCTAGGCATTTTTTTTACAATAAATTTAAGTTTTTAAGGTTATTACTGCCTTGTATTAAAGATTCCTGAGACTCTTTTCATTGGGTTAAAAGTATTTCTTATAGTAAATATTTTCCTATTGAAGGTGTGGAGAGACTGAGAATGTTTTAGCTAATAAATAAAATGATTTAAATTGACACTGGTTTATTGGATTTGATATTAAAGAACAATTGTTTTGCTTTTGAGAGGAATATTCACTAACAAGTAATGGGTGTGACAATGGGGGATTTTATGGCACTAGTATATGCATATTTAGTAGTATATGAATGGGAGATGTTCATCTTTATACTGATCTCCATTTCAAGAAGAATGTATTTTAGTTTTATAGACAAATTGTGTTTTTTGTTTAAGAGCACAACAGAAAAATTTCCAGATTTTATACAGGTTTTAGAAATTTAAACATGCTTTATTTTACATGGCATACAAACAAGAATTTTATTTTATTTATTTATTTATTTTATATTTGTTGAACGGGCTAGTCTAACTGGATATATGTCCATTTTCAGTAGAGGCCCAGGGAGATAAGCTCAGAGGAAACAAAAACAAAATCATATATACAAAAATTAATGTAAACAACGCACATTGCAGGTACAGTACAGAGAATAATCAAAGAGGTCAGAAGTTCATAACATAGTGCAAAATATGCAGGTACAATTAGTACAATACAAAATGCAGTTTCAATACATAATATAAGAAAAAGAAGGCAGCTGATTATATACACTATATTAGTAAAAACATTTTTTATAAAGTATTTAGATACATTAATTTATAGAAATGGAAATTCTAAGAAGCTGTGTTCTAGGATTTACAGAGAAAACGTTTCCAATTATTTGCATTTTACTAACAATTTAATTTAACTTAATAAATTTTAAATTCATTTAATTAACATCATACACAGAAAATAATTTCCTAGATCCTGTTGTTCTTTGGCATCCTGAGCTTAGTTTTCTCACCACTCACACTCCATTTTTCAAATATTTACCATTCTCTTTAGAACTTTCAACTAGTTTACTGTATTTACTGTGATTGGTCCCCCTCAGCTAGATTCGGATGGTTATTTTCACTCACTCCCATCCTGCTGCAACATGCCCTAAGCCTGGCAAGCTTTCAAGAACAGTAAGTCTCTTTAGAAGTTTCAACTACTTTTCTGTGATTGGTTCCCCTCAGCTTGATTTGGATGGTTGCATTCACTCACTCCCATCCTGTTGCAATGTGCCCTAAACCCAGCAAATTTTCAAGTACAGCAGTGTATATTTCTCTCCCAGTGTGTTAGCATTTCCAAAGCTATTCCCAGTTCTAAAATTTGGTTAAAGCAGACATTGCATGCACATGAGCTGGGTCACTAATAATATGTCCCCCCTTCCCCTCTATATAATACACTTCTTACTTTTCATATTTTTCTGTTAGTTTTTCAGAAGAACACTAGGTCAGTTGCCAAGTCCATTAACACTTTAATGCTCTCCCCTTGAAACACTGATTGACTCTGTTACTATAGCTTGTTCTAAAATTTCTCTTCTCAGCTGATACAGGCTATAGTGTAGTTGTAATATTAGTTATTGTACTGACCTGCTGTCGTATGCAATTACTGATTGATTTTTTTTTCATCAGCTTTATGCTTGTTTTTGATGAATTGTTGGCCAGGTGCATCTGTTTATCTTATTGTGTAGCATGGCACATACCATAACAATGTAGCTGGTGAGTACTGCAAGGCTCCACCAGATGGGTGTCATCAGCCACAGCTCCAGTGTGTAACCAGTATCCCCCACTAGGTGACCGTAGGGGATGTCCCATTGGCAAATCTCTGGTACAGCTTCATCAGATGCCAAATGTGTGAATCATGATAGCTTCCAGGGCAGCCAGCATACACATTCATTATAATGCCCTGGGCATCACAGACAACCTGGCAGTTGATGGAGGGGATGCCCCTGCATTGATATAGGCTCTACCCTGATCACTGGGTGGTGCTTTGATGCATATGCACATGCATTCTATAGCACTCACTACCTCGGGGTATTCTGCTATTTGGTTAAAGAGACGCATATTGCTGGCCAAGAACACCCCACGGGTGTTGAGGAAATATACATGCTCACTGGCATGTGCTGACATGGCATCTAGGAACTGGTGGAATACTCTGGATGCTGATGCCTGTGAGATCTGCATGATATCCCCAGTTGAGCTTTGGGAGGTACCTGTGGCTAGTATTCCTAGGCCTACACATACCTTGGTTTCCACTGGGATGGGTTCCCCTCGGTAAGTTTGGTGTGTCAGGCGTGGCCGGCACAGCTCAACAATTTGCTGTAGGAGGTACCTGTCCACCCTATAACACTCCACTATCTCCAGATCATGTAGCCCCTGGTAGGTTACCCTGGGTCTGTACACTCTTCTCCGTCTCCTCACTGTGGGTTGATCAGCAGTATTCACATCCTCACCACCCTCAACCTCTTGCACATGTTGTTCTATGTTGCCTGCTGCAGCCCCTCTCATTTTGTAGGTTTGTTTGTTAAAAGTTCCCCACTTGTATACACCGGTGGTGTAGAGTGTGGGAAAAAACAGAGGGGAAGGTGTTTGCATGTTTATAGTAGTGTTCTGGGCTGGGCTAGTCTGCTGCCTGTGTAATTGGCTGATTCTGATACATTTCACCTGCCAGCTATGCTAGTTCTCCTTGATTACCTTCCTAGTGCTGTTTTCCCTTCCCATTGCCTTCCTGTTTAAGCCCGGGGGCGCGCCGCACAAACAGAGTGCTTAAATGTGCACAGTGCTGTTATTTCCTGGTTTAACTTTTTTTTCTTCCTTTAAAACCCAGTGCGTGGCACGCACACCAGCTTAGGCAATGTAAAGAGTGCTAGGCAGGTTTAGACACACCTCCTAGCTTAGCTGTGTTAAGCTAGGAGCAAACCCGAGCTACAGGGCAACAATCCACTTACAGTATGCCTGACACCCCCCCCCCCCATGATGTCAGCTAACTCCTAGGCTTGCACCAAGCTATTATTACTCTTACACTGTTGGGACTTGACTAGCATGCTGGGGAAAACTGGGATTCATTATCATTCCCCTCATTTGCATAGGATTCTCTGCTAATGCATAGTTACATGTCTCACACTAAGCCTCCCCCCTTAGCAACCACTACTCACTGCCCATGTTGTCTTCTGCCTGACATTGACTTGCATGGCAGAATAGTGATTTTAGTTAGAATGCTTAATTTAGGTTTATTTTGTTATTCCCCCCCTCCCAATCCCATTTGCACGCCGCTGCCCTACGCTTAAAGAGCTGAGATCGGCTAAAAAAAATAAAAGTTGATTTTTTTATTTTTTTGGCTGTTTGCAATGCCAATGGCCTTATACTTGGCCATTGGCATGCTTACTAACTTATATGCAGCCTTTATTTGGAGCTGTCACAGCTCCGTTTTGGATTTTGCTGAAATGTACTCGGCTACTAACCGAGTACATTTCTGCAGATTGCGCTAGTCCTACATGGCCGGTTGCAAGCTTCCTGGATTGCAAATTCACCTCATTTGCATGGATTTCTCCTGCAAATGGGGAGATTTGCATACAGGGGCTTAGTCCATGCAGGACTAGTGCAGGGGTGCTTGTGCACACCCCTGCAGGCTGTTCCTGGATCATAGGGCAGACATATTGCCTGCTAGAGCTCCTGCACTGATCCTGCACACCATGCAAGGCATAGAGAATCAAGAGGATTGTCTCCAATTGAATGAAAAGTACTGTATTTTTGATTTTAGCACTTTAAGGCTTCTCTCCTTTTCTTTCAAGTTTCCTTTTAATCCCTTATCTTATAAAATTCCTCTGTTTTTCATTCTCTTTAGAACTTTCAACTATTTTACTATGATTGGTCCACCTTAGCTTTATTTAGACAGTTGCATTCACTGACTCCCATCCTGCTGCAACGTGCCTAAGCCCAGCAAGCCTTCAAATACAGCAATGCATGTTTCTCTCCAAATTTGTTAGCTTTTCCTAAGCTATTCACAGTTCTAAAATGTTGTTAAACCAGAAGTGGTGCACACATGAGCTGAGTTGCTAACAATAGGTCACCCCCGATCCCCTCTATATAATACATTTCTTACTTTTCATATTTTTCTGTTAGTTTTTCTGAAGAACACCAGGTTGGTTGCTAAGTGTATTAGCACTTTTAATCTCTCCCCTTGAAACACTAATTGGCTCTGTTACTATAGCTTGTTCTAAAATATCTCCTCGGCTGATACAGGCTATAGTGTATTTGTAATATTAGTTTACTGTACTGGTCTTCTGTAGTCTATGACTACTGATTGCTTTTTTTTCACCATCTTTACGCATATTTTTGCTGAATTGGTGACAGGGTGCTGTCTGTTCCATTCACCCTCACTCCGCTTGGGCTCACTCCACTCCCTACCCTATCCCCATTTCCCATCCACCCCCACTACACCTTCATTTTTTTCACATAGCCTCTCCCTCTTTTCAAAACAAAACAACCCAACAAATCTTACTTGTAATTGGTAACATCTTAATTAACCAGCCAGTATATTCCACAGCTTTTACTTTACATTCTATATCCTATCTACATCTCTCTCACTGGTTCTAGATATCTACTCCATAACAATACTTCACTATCATAACCCCCATCATTAATATTTCAACACCCAGGACTTCCACATATCAAAAACCACTGATACTATCAAATACCTTCAACACGTTTATACTATGAATACCTATAATGCATACTGTTTGTATACATTCCCACCAAGACAGTATGCTACATAAGTACACTGCATTATGCCAATAGCTGCCCACATGAAATCCTACCACATTGAACTAAATACCTCACTATTACCCCATACTACCTGCTTCCTAAACTCATCAGAACAAAAGCCCACAAATTTCATGATAGCCATAATTAATATGATCAGTAATCCCACAAAACTGATTGTACACATAGTATCTAAGCTCATCCTTAGTGGTGATATTCATCCCAACCCTGGACCCAAACTAATTCAAACCATCTACATCTTCATATCCCCCAACCAGCCTCAACATGTGTTAAACCTTCCCAGAAAAGGAACTGACGTACTACTACTAAATATAAATCTCAGAAGGATATTGAACAAAATACAATAACTGCATGCCACTCTCTCACTACACACCAGACATAGACCTAATTACAGAAACATGGCTAAAGCCAAACATCAGCAACAATGAACTACCACCCCCTAGATATAACGTACATAGGCTAAATTGACAAAAGAAAAGAGGAGGCAGTATAGCCATATTATTTAAAAACAGCCTCAACCTAGAAACAATAGACAAACTAATCCCAAAGTTTAATAATGCTGAAATAATGTTTACTAAACTAAACACCAACTCACAGGAATACCTAAATATAGTAGGGGACCTATATTCCACTTGGAAACAACCTTTCCACTCTAGAGCACATCTTACACTGGACAGCAACATTCCTCCCTCAGGAAAAAATTATAATGGGGGACTTTAATGTTGATCGGTTCTCCTGTAACTTACTAAATCCCACTGACGATATTAACCTCCACGGTTCACTCAAATAATCCAAACTTGCACTAGAATTGACAAAACATAAAAAAAAAAAAAAAAAAACAGTCTGTCCTTGACTGGATCCTAACAAACAGACCCAAGCTATCCTTGCACTCTGGCTGTCTCCCAGAGAACCTCGGTGACCATCTTCCAACCTATGTCCTCTGGCACAAAATTAATCCACTAAAACTCGCTACTTACCAACAAATCCACAGTACAAAATTTTAATACTCAAGACTTCATAACCAGCCTCAAACTCTGCAACTGGCCACTGCTTAAATATCTCCCTTTAGATACTGCAGTAAAGTATTTTAACTCCACCTTTTTAATATCTGAAATAGGATGGACCATCCTAGAAAAATAAGGATAAAATCCAGCTATGCCCCTTGGCTAACCACAGAAACAAGATCAGTACTAAAAACCAGAGACAAGGCCTTGGAAAAAATGTCTCACTGTATAAAGCAATAGTCAGTCAATAGACAGATTTGAAATTAAGAAACAAGGCTAAAAACAAATTAATCAGGACAAGAAAAAACATTACAGTAGCATCCAATCAAAATGTCTAAAGAACCCACAAAAGTTCTGGTCTGCTATAAAAAAATCTTACAATCAGGACAAGTAAGTACACCCTCCCCATCAACCACCTATAGTAAAGACAGCATATTGACACAATTTAAAAAATACTTTTAAAATACTTCACTGAATTCATACTAGCCCTCACAAACACCAACTGCTTTTCTCCTTCCCAAGATCATTCAGCACCTACTCTTGATGCCAATAATTTTTCTTTCCAACCTGTCCCAATAGGCACTATAATGAAACATTTAAAAAATCGTAAGCCTACAACACTTGCAGCCGATAATCTGCCTGTGAATACCTTAAAATCACTGTAGAAGCCAATTCCATTCCAGTGTCTATACTCCTAAATTGGTCCATCTCAGAACACCAAGTCCCAGTATTCTGGAACATATCACATATCATCCCATTACACAAAGGCAGAAACTTAACAGAACTGTCCAACTATCGACCTATAGCTATATTATGTCCAGTATCCAAAATTCTCAAAAGGTGCAGCCATTCACAAATCCTATACCATCTACTATCTAATAATCTCGCATCTAACACTCAGCATGGATTTTGGCCTAACCATAGTACCACCGCTGCTCTTATAAGCTTTATTAACATTAACACCATCCCTATCAAGACAATCTAGTTTCCTCTGTCTTTTTTGACCTTTCCAATGCTTTTGATACAGTCTCACATAACAAACTCTTAAATACACTTTCTGAACTTAAATTAGCCATTCTACACTTGCATGGTTCCAGGACTATCTAACTGGATGCCAGCAAGCCATAAAATGGCAAAACAACTCTTTCCTCCACTGCTTGCCACCTTGGTAGTACTGCTGGGGTCAATACTGGGACCTCTTCTTTTTGCTATTTTTACTAATAATCTTCACACTGCTACCCTACATACCTCCTTAGTGCACTATGCAGATGATTCTGTCTTGATTTATGCAGCCCCAACCATTCAACAACTTCAACAAATAACACAGCAGTCCTTCATGGCTGTTGAATCCTGACTATATAATGCTCAACTTATACTCAACCCTAATAAAACTAAGCTCATCCTTTTCTGTCCCACTAGGGCCATAGACTCTCCCACACCATTTAACATCTCATCATTAAATAATACCATTATTTCACCAGGATTCTAAACCAAACTTCTTGGAGTTGTCATAGACCACAACATGAAATCCGGCATACTCATAGCACAGACAACAAAAAGTACACAAAAAATCTAGGAACATAATACAGGAATAAACAATTTCTAAATAGAAATACAAAGGCCACAATTGCAAGAATCTACCTTGTTTCTACCTTATTCTATGCCTTACAGATTCTCACTAACCCAAAGAAATCTGACATAGCAAAACTTCTCACTTGCTATAATAAAATTGTAAAGTTTGCCACAGATTCTAATTACACATCCCATCATTACTTGGCACTAAAACAACTCTCATGGCTCGAACTACCCAATCTACTAACTTATAACCAACTCACCATGGCCCATCAAATACTTCATTAACCAGGAAAAACCCCAGCCCTTCAAAACCTACTAAATCACTACTCCAACAACCGTGCATTGTGTTCCAGTAACAAGTTATTATTAAACAAAACCAAATCAAATAATGCTGCTGGTGATTCACTTTATTCAAACTACATAGCCAAAACTTGGAATTCCTTGCCCCTTAACATAAGATCAACTACTAGCACAGCAAATTTAAAAAAACCTACTCAAATCACACTTATGTAATAGGTGGATCAGCTCCTGTAGTAACCCTGGTTAGCAAAAAACTTACTAACTGGCAGATATACAAGTACAATTCTTGTCTAGTATTCATTTTCAGACTCTCCCCTAGATTCTCAAAAGCTTGCATGTTGTGCATGATTAGTGTAAGAGGAAATTTTGTCAATATGGCGGCCGAGCAATCCACGTACATGCACATTTGATGTGCGCGAGCGCTGCACGTCCCCAGCCCCCGTATGCAAATCATCCCATTTGCAGGTGAAAACCATGCAAATGAGGTAAATCTGCCATCCAGGAAGCAGGAATCAGGGCGTGCAGGACTAGCGTAATATGCAGAAATGTATTCAGTTAGTAACTGAGTATGGTACTGCAAACTCCAAAACGGAGCTATGACAGCTCCAAATAAAGGCTGCATATCATTGAGGAAGCATGCCAATGGCCAAGTAGAAAGCCACTGGCATTGCAAACAATGCAAAATGTACAAAATCCAACTTTTATGATACATCTGCCGATCACGGCCTTTGAAGCATAGGGCAGCGGCGCGCAAATGGTATCGTTGGGGAAATAAGAAAATAAACCTAAAAAAAAGCAGTCTAACTAAAATCAGTATTTCGCCATGCAAGTCAATAGCAGGCAAAAGACAACCTGGATAGTGGTTGCTAAGAGGGGGGGACACAGTGTGACACATGTAAGTATGCATTAACAGGCAATTCTATGCAAATGAGGGGAAGGATAGTGAATCCCGGTTTTCCCCAGCATGTGAGGCAGGTCCCAACAGTGTAATGAATAGCTGAGTGCAAGACTAGGAGGTAGGTGACATCATGTGTGGGAGTGTCAGGCATACTGTCAGTGGATTGGAGCCCTGTGCCTTGGGGTTGCATCCAGCTTAACACCTCAAAGCCAGGGGGTGTGTCTAAACTTGCCCAGCACATATGACAAAGTGTAAGCGGGTGTGCGCATCACGCAACGGGATCTACAGGAAGATAGAGGAAGTGAACCCAGGAAATAGCAGCAGTGTGCACATTGGAGTACATCAATTGTGCGGTGCACCCCTGGGATGAAATAGAAGGGCAATGGGAAGCAGCAGTAGGATGTTAATCAAGGGGTAATAGGTTTGCCACCAGGTGAAATGTATCGGAACCAGCCAATTACACAGGCAGCAGACAAGCCCAGCCCAGAACACCACTATAAACTATGCAAACACCTACCCCTCCAGTTTTTCCCACACCCTACACCACCGGTGTAAACGAGCGGGGAACTTTTAACACTCACAACAGCAAAATGTTAGGGGCTGCAATAGCTAGCATACAACTTGTGGAAGAAGCTGAAGGTGATGAAGATGAGAATGCTGCCGACCAACCGACAGTGAGGAGATGGAGAAGAGTGTAGAGACCTGGGGTAACCTACCAAAGGCTACATGAGCTGGAGATAGTGGAGCACTATAGAGTGGACAAGGACCTCCTACAGCAGATTGTTGAGCTGTGCTGGCCACACCTGACACAGAACTAACAGAGGGGAACCCATCCCTGTGGCAATGAAGGTATGTGTAAGCCTAAGAATACTAGCTACAGGTACCTTCCAAAGGCCAACTAGGGATATGATGGGGATCTCACAAGCATCAGCATCCAAGGTACTCCACCAGTTCCTGGATGCCATGGCAGCACATGTCGGTGAGCACGTATATTTCCCCCTCACCCGTGAGGCATTGGCCAGCAGTATGCATCTCTTCCAGCAAATAGCAGAATACCCTGAGGTAGTGGTCCACTAGACTGCACTCATGTATGCATCAAAGCACCAATCAGTGAGCAGGGTAGGGTCTACATCAACCGCAAGGGCTTCCCCTCCATCAACTGCCAGGTTGCGTGCGATGCCCAGGGCATAATACTGAACATGTGTGCTGGCTGCCCTGGAAGTTATCATGATTCCCACATCTGGCATCTGACGCAGCTGCACCAGAAATTTGCCAGTGGGGACATCCCACATGGTCACCTAGTGGGGGATGCTGAATACGCACTGGAGCCGTGGCTGATGACACCCATCAGAAATGCACACACACCCGAACAACAACTCCATAATGAGGCACACGCACAAACAAGAATCATAATATAGTGTGTGTTTGGGATGCTCAAGTCACAGTTCCCGTGCCTGGACACATCCAGTGGAGCCTTGCTGTTCTCACCAACTACATGTACCCAAATCATCTTTGTATGTACCATGCTACACAATATGATCCTGCGGAAACAGCTGCAGCAGGAGCAGCAAGGGGCAGGGCCAAATAGCCCCACACCAATGCCAAGGCCTCCACAGGCATAGAGTGACTCAGAGGAGGAACAACCTCAGCCTGCCCCAGTAGGCAGAAGGAGGCATGCCCAGTATGCCCTGGCCCTGGCAAAGAGGCAACACATAGCACATAAACTGACACGGGAGGAACCCAGGGAATAGAACCTCTCTTTGACTCTCACATACAGTAAAAGGGATGCCAAACATTACACTACCTGTGCCTAACCCTGTGTAGGCAGTGAACTACATGCATCTGACATAGGCAGCCCTGCAGCACCACCCTCAATACTGGGGCACCCAAAAGATAAGGGACTCGTACATGCCAGTCAGAAGGGGGGGGTCACATACCCAAAAAAAGTCACAACCAGCTGGACAGGTGTAGACAAACACAAACAAATGCCGTACTATGGTCTCTGAATGAGGGGTATGGATGACACCCACCCAGGCCTACATGGACAGACTACAGCAGGCTAGGTTGTGGGATGTCAATTTTGATGGCTAGGAAGTCAGAAATTAATGTGTATGCAATCAAAAGATAAGAATGGTAGTACACCGGTATGGCTTAGACAGCACGATAGGTAAGACTACTGACTGAAATGGACTACAGGACATGCCAGTACAGTCCTAGCAAATGTGTACAACTGTCAGGTGTGCCCCCCACCCCACATAGAAATATAATAACAGTCAGGTGCCCCCCCAATCCTGTGTAGAAACATAGAAATAGTCAGGTGTTCCCCCCGCTATGCAGTCATGTTGCAATAGTCAATGCCAAATGATCGGTGGATACCCTGCAGATACAGCATGCTACCTGTTGGTGTACAACACAAAGGTCAGCTGTGCAGTACAAACCACTGGACATGCTACACACATGCAAAACAGACGGCCTTACTGGGCATGCTCACACACCTAGAGAAATGAAGGCAATGTCAGTCATCAACATACTGAAAGGTCATACTGGGCATGCTCACAAACTTAAACACATGAAAGCCATGTATGCAAACACCAGTGGACCAGACACATCCAGCGGTTGCAATTGTTAGTACAGACACATGTCAGTATGCACCACTCATGCCTTGCACACACAGTGGATAGGGATGCAGATATATATGTAAGGACAACACACCATAATAAGCCAAAGGTAGTTGGATATAGATGTGTGAAAGAGGGTGACCATGACAAGGAGCCATCCATGCCTATCCCACCCAGCACACAGCCAAAGGGCCCCAAACACATCAGGTGCAGATGTCACACACTGCAGTTACTAGCGACCAGTACCTGTCAGCACCACAGACTATGTGGTCCACGTGCCAGCTGTGCAACATGGCTGTACAAGGATGTAGTCAGCTAGTTGCCCTATACATGCACCTGTGACATATGACTCCATGTGTGGCCGCTTGTTGTGTGTCACCCCTACATGAATGGTGTATGGGCCATGAACACACTGGCCACCCCATAGCAGTACCCTGTCAAGCCTGCTGAGGTTATCTAATGTGAAATACACCTTTGGGAGAGTTGTTGGCCAGTAATCTCTGTGGCGCATTCCATAACTGCCGTAGTGTGATAGACTAGTTAGGTAGGAGTTCTAACCCCAGACATGGCAACTGTGTGCATGTGAGTGTGTGTTACTGTTTGTGTGTGTGCCTGTCTCTCACTGACTGTGTAGAGAACAATGCCTTTTAGGCTACTCACACCCCTTACTATTCACATACCCACAGTTGGCAAGGCTGCTGATGTCACCCACCTAGAAATACTCCCCTGGGAAAGCTGTAGCCCAGTAATCTCTGTAGCGCATGCTGTAACTGCGTACTGCTGTAGTGTGATAATGTAGTTAGGTAGGAGGTCAAACCCCAGCTGTGGCAACTGTGCGTGTGTGAGTCTGTGTGTGCATATGTGTGTGTGTCTGCCTGTCACTGACTGTGTAGAGAGCAATACTTTTTAGGCTACTCACACCCCTTACAAGTCAAATACCCACCTTTGGCAAGGCTGCTGATGTCACACACCTTGAAATACACTTCTGGGATGACCGTAGCCCAGTAATCTCCATAGCACATCCCGTAACATCTTATGGCTGTAGTGTGATTAAGGAGTTAGTTGGGAGTTCTAGCCCCCGACCTGCCAACTGTGTGTGTATGCGTGCATGTCTGACTGTGTAGAGAGCAATGCTTTTAGGGTACTCACACCCTTTACATTTCACATACCCAATATTGGCAAGGCTGCTTATGTCACCCACCTAGAAATACTCCCCTGGGAAAGCTGTAGCCCAGTAATCTCTGTAGTGCATGCTGTAACTGCGTACTGCTGTAGTGTGATAATGTAGTTAGGTAGGATGTCAAACCCCAGATGTGGCAACTGTGCATGTGTGAGACTGTGTGTGTGTGTCTGTCTGTCACTGACTGTGTAGAGAGCAATGCTTTTTAGGCTATTCACACCCCTTACAAGTCAATTACTCACCATTGGCAAGGCTACTGATGTCATGCACCTTGAAATACACCTCTGGGACGATTGTAGCAAGTCCTGTAACATTATATGGCCATAGTGTGATTAAGGAGTTAGTTGAGAGTTCTAGCTCCTGACCTGCTGACTGTGTGTGTATATGCGTGCATGTCTGACTGTGTAGAGAGCAATGCTTTTAGGGTACTCACACCCCTTACATTTCACATACCCAACTTTGGCAAGGCTGCTGATGTCACCCACCTTGAAATACACCTCTGGGAAGACTGTAGCCCAGTAAACTCTGTAGCACATCCCATAACTGCGTACTGCTGTAGTATGATAAACTAGTTAGGTAGGAGTTCCAACCCCAAACCTGGCAACTGCGTGTGTGAGTGTGTGTCTGTGTTTATGTGCATGTCTGACTGTGTAGAAAGCAATTCTTTTTAGGATACTCACATCCCTTACAAGTCAAATACCCACCTTTGGCAAGGCTGCTGATGTCACGCACCTTGAAATACACCTCTGGGATGATCATAGCCCAGTAATCTCTGTAGCACATCCCATAACATCATATGGCCATAGTGTGATTAAGGAGTTAGTTGGGAGTTCTAACCCCGGACCTGACAACTGTGTGTGTATGCGTGCATGTCTGACTGTGTAGCACGTGACCTGGTACACACCTCACCCTACAGATGGTGTCATGTGTGCAATGACAGCCACACAGTTCAGTAGCACTACATACCTGGGTTGGGTTCTAGACACAGTGTCACCAATTAAGGATGTGTGTGCATGTGGATGGGTTGACATAAGGGCGCAGATTATAGCTGTACCAGCATGCCACCAGTCAATTTTACACAGCCAATAACTGTTATACATACCTGTGGCATGTGTGCAACTGTACACCACATATACCACAGCCATGGTGTCACCACACTGACATACCCTTGTGGAATATGACTGCCGACCATCCTCCTGCTGACACATGTATGCCTACAGCACAAATGGATGACAGTATGGGGATACGAATCAGTGTTACCAACAGCTGAGATACATCATAGTTGCATGGCTACACTACCTGACATGTATTCAGTACACATTACCCCTGACTACATTCTACACTGTGGTATGTTGCAGCACTCCATTACAGTCACAGTGTGCATCAGAACCATAGTAGCCTGTCCCTACACGATGTTATGGATAATAGGGATGAGGCACAGGTATCATCATATGCACAGGGTGTGTGAAAGTCATCTTAGCTGCATGGCTACACTACCTGGCATGTATGCAGTACACACTACCCCTGACTACATTCTACACTGTGGTATGTTGCGACACTCCATTACAGTCACAGTGTGCATCAGAACCATAGTAACCTGTCCCTGCATCGATGTTATGGATGACAGGGATGTGGCACAGGTATCATCATATGCACAGGGTGTGTTGCAGGTGTACCAGAGCCCGAGGGTGGTCCAAACATGTGTCACCATGTGTGTGGGTGAGGGGTGTGGTTTATTGATTGGGGCATGGTGATGTGGTCTTTGTCCATATGGGGTCACCTAGGTGTGGTTGCATAATGTGCGGGTATGCATGCACACAGTTCCACCATGTGGCTGCCCTATACAGGTGATGTTGGACAGCTGCACACCATACCTGACAGGCTGTGCAGTTCACTGCCTACGGCAACGGACATGCTGACTGTGCCTTCCAGGCATTCAATGGGCATGTGCAGGTACAGACCTTGAGGTGCTACTCTCCCCCCGATGATGATATATGTCTGCTGGAACCATGTCCCACCTGGCACTGGCCAGGGCCATGTGCATGAGGCCTGCTGTGGTGTGGTGTGGACAGCAGCCCCTGTGGTGTGCTGGGGCTGGTACTGCCACTACAGGAGTGGCTGGGCATCCTGGGACATCTACGTTGACCACCAGCTGCTGGTGTCTCTAGCCTATGTCCACACAGCCGTTGCACCACTCCCACCGTGTGTTGTAGCACAGACATGCCACAGTCAAGGACGCCACCCATCTCACCCCACCATCTAGGAATGACCTTGGTATATTCACGGAAGGCACCAGTGAATTCATGGAGGTTGCCACTTACAGCTGTGAAAGCAGACCTCGGCAGCCTCAGGCCCTGTCTGGTGTGCATTTCCATACGTGCCTGTGCCTCCATTATGGCCTGAAACATGCTCCTGGTGGTACCAAGTGTGGCACCTCTGCTAGGGGCATGATGACCTGTGGTCCTCCCACGAGCACCATGGTACATCTGCCAATGTGGTGGCCTTCCGGACATCTGGCTATGCAGACTGTGACCCAACACAGTTGGCATGGACACCAGACTTTTCTGGTCATTGCCACCTAGCGGCAACTGTCCCCTCTGCTATGGCCACATGTGATGGGGTTTGTAGGGGCACTGTAACTGTGTGTGGGCTTCGGGTGGCTAGGAGGGTGATAACACATGTTGGCACAGTGTCGGCCTCTGACAACCCTACCTGTGCCTCACCTGTACCATCATCATCATTATCGGTGTCTGTAGGGACACCTACCTCAGTTTGCATGCCGGAGGGACCCTGACCCACCTCCCCATCTGTGGGGGAAACAAATACACACACATTAAGACCTGTACAGCATTGCATAACAGTATACACACTCACACACTCACACTGACAGCCACCTTACTACCTCACTTTCCTTGAGTTTACAGAGAGTCCCACAGTAAGTTACATATATCCCCCATCCTGCATGGCACTTGCTAATATACATGCATCACTACTGCCCATTAACATATCATTCCTCTCTATGCCTAACATGTGTGGTTACAACACCTGACCTGTTACTCCATCACCTCCCTGACTTGGGTGGAGTAGGTTGTACATGGCCTCACTGCTGTCACCCTGTATTACTCTGTGTATGGGCAGTAATGGTGTAAGAGGCCCCTTTATGGTTGGGGCTGCTACATTCACTAAATATGTCACACACCAGAGCCTCATACTACAATCTTGCTCAGTCCAAGCCACATCTGCTGCACAAGTGACCCATCATGTGGACAACAGTACTACCCGGATACACTCACTGATGTGCTGTGGTAATTCCCCATTGCATTTGTAGTGTTGAGTATGTGGGTAGCCAGTTACCTATCTGCTGCTGGCAATATGATGTGTATACCTGGCATGTACTGCACCTCCCAATGCATGCTTCATGCTACAGACTTTTATGCTATCAGCTGTCCTGTGTTCACATACCTGACAGGTTGTCCTGGTGTCCCATGTCTCACTCCATGCACAGCACAATCCCAAGGGGAAGTACTGCCATGCGATCAATCCCACTATCGCTTTGCATACATGGACACCCACACACACACACACACACACACACACACACACACACACACACACTCACACACACACACACACACACACACACACACACACACACACACACACACACACACACACACACACACACACACACATGTATACACACATCTGACATGCATCATCCACAGTCCACTAGTTTGCACTTACAAAAACAATCAAGACACACACACACATCCCACACTCCTACATGTGGATTTGCACAACATTTTTACACACAGTCCTCCCATTACCCTTCTGTCAACATGCATTACATATGGTGCTCAACAGCATGCAGTGCAACTATAGTGACATGCTAGCGGCAGTATACATGTGTGTGAGGCATGGGCTGTGTTGGTAGGTGATGGCCCTTCCTCATGTTAACACTGCACCCATGTACAAAGTGTTACTGTGGACCTGTTCTGCACCCTGCCTTGTACTGTGCACCATATCTCACAGATGTAGAAACCATTGATGCAACTGCAGTATTGTGTCAGTTATGTCAGCTCCAGTGCTCACAGCCCCTATGTGTTGTAGCAACTCATACCTGGGATGATATGTGAACAGCTATCAGTTGTGGATGCCTGATGTCTGTGTTACAGATCACAACATCAGCAGTGCATGTATGACCAGTACATGACTATTACACTGACAACCAGCGGACCTTACCATGGCTGTGGGGGGTGGCCTACACATGTCCCAGACCTCTGCATGGTTGCAAGGTCTACTCATGTACACATCCCCTGGAGTGCACACACTGCTGTCACGAGTGCTGTGGGGTCAGGGTTACATCTGCAATGTTTACTTAACCTGATTATGTGCAGCTGCAGCCATGGTGGTGTTGAGTCACACATGTGCCTACTGTAGACCGTGTGTCCTGCCACACTTCACATCCCTGTGGACACATTGCACATTGACAGGATGTTAGTTATCTTGCATGTGTCTGTTGTACCCTTCCGATAACCCAGCGTGGTCTCTACTGTGATGCAGTGCATTTCACAGCAACAAAACATGAACGTGTACAGCATGCAGTATGGGTAGGTGTGTTAGACATGTGCATGGGATATCCCATAGCTATTACATGCCCAGTTTATCATCATGCATGAACACGAACCATACTCACCGGCTATGGGCTGCTGCCATGGTGGTATCCTGGAGGGACCTACATAGGCGTGTGAGAAAGCTGATGTCAGTGGCCACAGCTGTGGCAGTCATAAAAGGTGGGTGCAGCATTACATTACATCAACAGTAGAATTACACAATATTACAGCTTATACACAACTGTTTATTACTACTACACAGCAGCAGACTATGTATATGACATCTCAGTTTTGCATGATGTACCTTTACAGATGCAGATGCATACACAAAAGTGGGGTACTGATGTGCCCTAAGGCCTTACCTGCATGCTGCTCAGCTGGTGTGTCGTTGGCACCCACTTCCAAGATGTGCCCTGCCAGGTGTTGATGCTGCAGGTGGCCAGGTGCCACAAGGCTGCTGAGAAGCTCCTCCACACAGGTGAGGGGTGGATGGGTGGGTTCCCCCCTGTTGTGAGGAGGTGGTCTCCCCTTATGGCAGCTGCATGCTGATGTATATGGAGAAGCAGGTCGGTGCAATGATGCCGGACCTGCTCATAGCTGCGGTTATGCAGTCCGACATCATTGACCCTGTGGACTAGCTCATTCCACAGGGTGGTCCTCTCCTGCTGGTCATGGGCTGTCCTCCCAAACAGCAGTTTGTAGTGCTGTACCAGGTGGTCGATAATGATCTCTGTCTCAGCGGTGCTGTATGTGGGAGGACGACTATGTGACATGTTTCCTGGACGACATAAAGATGGAAACAGGTCTGAGCCACCCATACAGCAAGGTTACCATAGTTCTTAATACACATATTTGTCTCCCCCCACCATATCAGCTACAACAAACTGTTCACAGACTGCAATTGTTATGTCAGCTGCTTACCTACCATTGGGACATATATTGTACTGTACCAAGCTTTGTGCTATGTGTATGTGCCACACTTTGTGCTATGTGTTTGCAGCCATGCTCCCTGTGGCGACACTTATCTTTGCTGGCCTGTTACAGACTATTTCACCTGCATGCCATTGTCAGTGCCACTATATATATGTGTATAAATATTCATCTATGTACATATATGTGTAGATATATGTTGTACGTTGTTGATATACCTATGTCTATATGAGTGTCTGTGTATCTGTACACATACATGTCACTTTCTGTATCACACAGATATGTGGAGTGCATACAGACATCTGGTCTGCATTCTGTAACTGTCTTTCATTCACAGCTGCACTGTTTTGCCTTGCTGCAACACAGACAGGTGCCACATGTGAGCACAGACTATCATTAGGGTGGTAAATATGGTGTGAGATTGCTGGCACATCTATTACACACCTATGGCATTTGTGCACGCTATATTACACATTAACATGACTGTCCTGCAAGTGGTGTGCTCTGACACCCATGTGTTTATCATGACGGCAGTGCATCCACCACCAGCTATTGTTCACACTAACATAACATACACAGATATTATGGCTGACATATTTGTCATTCATTGCTGATCTGCACAGTTGGCAGGTATGTGCCACAGCTTACAGGGATAGACAGTGTTGTCCAGAGCAGTTGTTCAGCGGGACATCATTACAGGGACAACTACAGATGGCACATATCAAACATTCAACATCATATATCCTAGTAATCTATACCACATACTGCATTAAATTTCATACAGTTATGTTTTACATACCTTTTATTCTTTGGACGGGTGTGAGGCCTTCCCGGTTTTGGCTTGTAGGTTTTTGTTTCCCACTGTGTGTGAGTTTCGTTTTATATTTTCTTTTTTTTTCTCCCTCTCTCTCTCTCTGTCTCTCTCCCTCCCTCTCCAGTAGAGTGAATGAGTTGGTTTGAATGGATTTCAGCATGGCTTTTGTAGGTGATGCACATGATCAGGTGATGGGCTCTGCACCAGTCAGTGTGCAACAGTTGCTGACTGCGTGCAGCCTGCTATGTAGTGATTCAGTTAACCATTGTCATGGCAACCCAGTACTATAAGTTGCTTACTCATGTGGGCGTTGTCCCTTCACTTTTACAGTATGGAGGACATCCTTCCTGTATGTGGGCAGCAGTGTTACAGATGGCAGGTTGCAGTACCTATTACAGTGGGGCTTGCAGACACAGGGCAACTACACAATCTTAAGAGGTTCTAGACCTACAGACAGAATGAGTAGTGTTGTTATGTGCATTGTATATTGCTGGTCTTGCAGTGTTTGCTTGTACATAGTAGTTTAGGATGGAATGCAGTCTGTCTGCATAACTCTCAACAGTGGGCCTATCCACATGATGGCCAGTGGATTGTCTGTTTGCTTTTGCCTGTGCACTACACAGGTCTTGTCCTAGATATATCCCCGGCAATCTGTCTGTTGCGTGCTATCAGTACATGGCTACTTTCATTTGTGTTCCTGATGTGTTATTCCTGCATAAGGGTATGTTGCAACTAATCCTGTAACACCAGCAATTTGCAGGGTGTGTAACAGCAATATTACGAGTATGGCCCTGTGTTCCTGCCTCTGTCCTCCACATATATGTCTGGCTTTGTCCTGCTGTGATATGGTTAGGGGTTGTTCAGTATTGGCCTATCATTATTTACTGCTAGCATTCCTACTATCATCTCAGTCATATTGTGGACTCCCACGAAATTTGTTGGACAGGGTCCATACATGTGACAAATACATAGACATTAGCACAGGTAATAAATGTCCCCTAGGCCTTGACTACAAGGTGTAACTGGTGGCTGCTGAACTACAGCTGTTATTGTTTATATCTTGACGGCAAATCCTTTGTCTATAGTTGTACGAATTGATGGGCTTGGCCTGGACAGCATAGTATGTTATATATCCGCACTGTCTGCATCTACTGTTTTGTGTGGGCCTTGCATTCCTCACTGATTAAATAAGTCCAGATCTATGTGCTGTAAGTAATGGCATACATTATTGCAAAATACACCATTAAAGGTTGTCTGTATACATACCTGTGTGTCGTCTCATGTCCTTTGAATAGTGAGTAGGTCTATGTGTAATGCAGTACTCCTGTTCAAGTATAAATGTCATTTAGTAGGTTATACAGCAAAACAATGTTGATATACCGATTTCACATGGAAAATAGAATGTGCTGCAGTGGGACTCGAACCAGAAATGTGTGTGGGTTAGGCGGATGCTCTGCCCACTACACTATTGCAGTTCTGCTTAATTTGCACATTTCTACCTTAATGTCATACCCGTGCTCCCTTTCCCCTGCCCCCGAGCTCCACGTACACAGCATCCATCCATTCTCCAGTTGCTAGCCCTGCCATACTACACCTCCACACATTTCCCTCTCTGCACATCTCGATACTCCTCCATTTTACTGTCTCGCCGCAACCTTCTGCAAGCTCTTTATCCGTTCAGTCCACGTACATTTGAGCCTTCCCTTGATCCCCTCTGATACTGGTGGAAACATCATTGTGACCCACAAAGTCTGGTGTGTCCCACCAGTTGTTGTGTCATGAGTAGACTTTGCTGGTCTACACTGTTTCTCCCACTGGTAGCATCCTGCCAGGGGTTTGAGAAGCAGTGGTTTGCTCACACACCAGACCAGCTTCATCTCCCGCTTCCATGGATGAAGCCCCCACGGCATGCCCCATTTTCCATTCCTCTCTTCAGTATTATACAAGACTACTGTTCTCACAGTATGTGTGGACAGGCACTATTCATTGATACTCATAGACTGCTCAGAATACTGTGATTGAGCAATGTGCACATGTTTGCTGGTATTAATGTACATACTTACATACATTTCCTATACTGTTGACTGACTGTGCCGGATGATATGTTTGTGATAACAGCAGCTAATTGAATATCTGCCATGCCTTCGTGGTAACTCACTATAGTGTGCAGGGTGAGGGGTGGGAACCTGGGAGCGCTGATTATGTTGTTACTGGCCACGATGAGGGCTGTGGGCTACAGCATGCCTAAGGCACTGCGGAGGAAGTGTAGACGGGTATGCGCTGGTGTGCAAGAGGCTCAGACTTGCTGACCTCTGGTTATGGCATCTTACACTGGATTGGCCTCTACATTGCTTAACCAGTGTGGGCATTGCTTACAGCTGCCCAAACAGACGTACTCCCGCTTGCTGCCGCATACCCCTGCGCTACTTCATGAACATGTCGGTGTTATACAAAATTAAGTTAGGTGTACATGTCAGGTATGAATGTTCACGAAGGTCAGTGTAAGGTGAAGTAGGATTCCAGTTTAGCAGTTCTGGATAGGTTACACTCAGGTATTCGGGTTAGGTTTAGTTATGCCATACCTGTGTTGTAGAGTAGATGTGAATAGTGAGGGTGTAGGTGGGTAAGTGGAGGGGGAGACATTTTAACTGTATAGTAGTCCATTCGACTGATTGGTGGGGGAGCAGTAGTGCAGGTTTGCAGAGTGTTGGGATATGTATGCGAGGCAGGACAGGAGGTGTCAGTGTCAGTAGTTGGTGTAGGGGTATGGAGTGTTAGTTGGGGGGTGGTGGACTTCGCCAGGTGGTGAGCAAGTGGTGATCCAAATGTGCTTGAATTTTCCCTTCATGTGTTATTTACATGTGTCGTCTGGGACACCTGGTTTGGGGGTTCCAGATTCTGCTAATATAGTTGTGTGGAGGGTTTCACCTTCTTGTGACTGTGAACATTACTAGGAATGAAACACAGAGTCATACATGAAATCTATTGCTAGTACCAGGTAATTATTTGTCTCATGTGGGACAGCTCGAACATTGGGTATACAATTTTTGTCTACACCCAAAGTTACATAGGTACCCATGGCTATGTGCACATTGCCATGCATATAGCCATAGGTACCCATGGCTATGTGCATGGACTACGGTGTGTGCCAGACCTAGGATACTTGGGTCGAGACAACATAAGGGATGGGTCCCGGGGGTGAGTGTGGATGGGGGGGGCGATGTATACTGGTGTGGAAGCTACGGGCCGGTAACCAGGGTTGAGATGGTGGCTGCATGTGTGCGGCGGGTGGGGGGAAGCGGAACTGTGGGTAATGCATGTATGGCTCTTGGATGGCCTTGGTTGGATGGGCCTGTACTGCTCGGGCTGCCTAGTGGGTGGGGGAGAGGGGGATGTGATGTCAACATGTGGAACATGACCGAGGACTAATTTAAATCATTATTTCAATGACGCACACACATTACATTGAGCTTGGTAGTGTTTTGCAGGGTGGTCGTGTTTGTCTGGGCAGGGGGTATGCCAGTTCGTATGTGACGTATATTGTTTGGGGCCTGTCAAGGCCTAAAACGGTGCATGTGGACATGTATGTGTCTGTTAATCTACCATTGCTATCTACAGATGTCTGGCCATATGTACCTCTGTTGGTGTATATATTTGCTTACATATTTCTAACTATGTCTGTATATACCTATGGGAGCATTTCTCTGTATACATATATGTAACTTGCTGTGTATATGTGGACGTATGGATGTTGACATATATATGTGTAGATGTCGGCATTTGCATGTGTATCTGTTCATATATTTGTATATGTATGTATATATATATATATATATATATATATATATATATATATATATATATATATATATATATATGTGTGTGTGACTACATCTATGGATATGTTGTATCCGTTTAGATAGTAATATATTTGCACACACACATCCATCTAGCTGTAGGTCTACATTATCTGTGCTGTTGCATGACTGGACTAGATGATATGTTTCTGACAACTGTCATAGTTTAGTAGTAATTCCCTTTGTCTATGGTGTGCAGGGTCCTTGGTTCGAGCCTTGCAGGACTGTTTATTTTGTTGCTGGGTGGAATATGGGCCATTGGATATTGAGTGATTACGGCACATTAAAGCGGTTGTATGCGGGTGTGTGCAGGGTTGCATGGAGCTAAGCACTGTTAACCTCCGGTTACAGTTTCTAACACTCAGCTTCTACTTTGCTTAATCTGTGTAGGTAATGCTTACCCCTGTGCAAACACACTTACACACGCTTACTAGTGCTTATATTTGCTTACTACTGCTTATATATGCTTACACCTGCTTACTAGTGCCTTATTAATACAGTTGTCCAGTTCACATTTAATGTTATTTAGTAGGTTATACAGGAAATATATGAGAAAAAAAATGATTATATACAGATTTCACATGGAGAATGGTATGTGCTGCGGTGGGACTCGAACCGGGAATGCCTGCTTGTTAGGCAGATGCCCTGCCCACTACACTATTGCTGTGCTGCTTCATTTGCATATATCTTCCTTGTTATCCTCTTCGGCCTTTTCAGCTGCTTTAACCATAGCTAAGCGATGGGCACACCCGGGCACTTACGGTTAGCTGCACTCGGAGTCACAATAAATATGATGGGTTTTCTTTGGTTTATTTATATGTACTGTTGCTGTTGTACACATGGGGGACTGTTGGTGGGGATATGCAGACACGTATGAGCGGCCTTGCTCATTTATTTCCACTTTCTGCTGTTCTACTTTGCAGGGGCATGTTTATTCTGAGTGCTGTGCTCTCAGACACGCCCCCTGCACTCATACATGCTCCTTGTATGCCTAGGAGGTTGGGCAGTGTGCCTTCATTAATATGCATGGAGCGCTGCCATCCTGCTCCTAAGCGGCCGCTTCCATGCAGGACTAGACTAGTCCTGCACGGCAGACTAGGAAATCCGGGGGTCTGTGTTAGTTAAATAATATTTTTCCAGTATGCTTGTTTAAGCCTTAAAATATTGTTCTGCGAATGCTAAGCAAAGCTTTAAGCTTGTTTATCTCTGTTGCTTAAATATTGAATATACTATGCCACATAACCCTATATATATTTATATATTTAATTTTTGTTTTGTTCTGTTGCCTGTAAATGTGGAACTTTTCTCCCCAGGTCTCTGCTGAAAAAGGACAACTTCGTCCAGTCAGACGTTCCCTGTAAATGGGTCTATATTAGAAGAACGAAATGATGAAAGAGCGAACACTCTTTTGTCGACACGTAAAACCAGAAGTCTGAAAACAGCAAAGTTACAGAACAGCGATTTTCTAATATAGACCCCTGGTAAACAAATGCAAGATAAATAAAATAAATAAAAATAGTAGTACCTATCCAATAGACATTAAGAAAAATATATTAGAAGGATAGCATCATACCTCTCAACTGTCCCTAATTTTCAGGGACGTTCCTGATTTTGACTAAAATTTTTGCTCTGTCCCTCTGAATCCCTCCTAAAACTACTGACTTTTGGCAGAAAGGTGGTGAATTACACTTAATGAATAATGACAATAATTAAGAGTTATACACTTATTTTACTTCAGAAAAGGTGTATCAATTCATATGCTCTGATTCTCTCAATGTTTCAACCTAATAGCACTAATATTTTAAAAGTGTACCTGATTGCCCCTGATTTTTTTCTTGACTTTTCCCTGATTCTGTTCAAATTTGTCCCTGATTGGTTGAGAAGTCTGGATAGCATGCAAGAGTAGCAAAGCTAACTTCAGATAAATATGAACTGAAAATTTGAATTTGATTGGTTGAAGGTTCTGTTTGAGTAAAGGGGAAATCTTACACCACTGATTATTTTGAAGAGGAAAGATGTAGTTGAACATTATAATACAATTATTCCAGCTATTAAGAAGAGACCTTATATATAGCAGTAAGTGTTGTGCTGAGGATGAGACAACTTTGAGCTGGGCTATAGATTTTAATTTTTCAATGGATGCATATTAAATTAAAGGAAACATAAGTAATACTTGGAAGTTTATTCCAGGTAGTCTACAACTGGCCTCTATATTATGGATAAGCCAAAAGTATTCCAAAGAAGTATCTAGTAAAAAAGGTATTTTTCCTTGTGGTATATGTGCACAATTTTGGTTTCTAGATTCTTTTCTCACTTTTTCTGTGGTATAGAATACAAAGGTGTTTAAAGTAAAAGGAGGTTACGCCTGCCTATCTAAATGGCTGACTGAGACCAAGCCTGCCTATCTAAATGGCTGACTTATTCAGCCAATTGAACGTCCGTACTCAAGTTACCTTAGCAACACAACACACATGTTAGCTGACTGCATCTAGGGTAAGAATTTAGCTGTTACCTTAGCTAAGCACAGCAGAGTGTGTAAGAGTTTCAAAAAAATCACTGTAATAGAAATTTTTGATTTGAATATTAGAATGACTGATTATAATTTGTTTGAGGCAAGAGACTTGTGCTGAAAATTTATTCTAGCAGGTGTGCTGCAGCCTGGTTTTAATGATGCAATTAGTTTGAAAAGTAGTGTAAGTTTTAGAGCTATAAAATTAATGATTTGTGATTGGTGCCTTTGTCATGTGACAAGTGGATATTTAAAAGGTGTGAATAAGACATTTTTTTTCTGATGAAGTTCTAGTAATTAACAGAACATAAATGCTCTAATACTTTGTTCAGGTATTTCCTAGTGTGACAGTTTTCTTTTTCTGTCAAATGAAGAAATAATCCAAAGCAAACTCTGATGAAATGATGAGTTATTAAAAATCCAAACACAGAAATGACTGCCACAACAAAACTAAGGAAAATTAAAAGACTGACTAATGCCAGTAAGCCAAGTATAAATTAATTATAAACTTTAAAACATTTGAATTGAATAGTACTGTTAAAACATGCAAATGTGTTCTACACTATTGAAATGAACCACAATAAAGAGTTGAGTATATTATATATATATATATATATATATATATATATATATATATATGCAGTAACACATGCATTTCAAATCATTTGTAAGCTTTAAAAGTAGTCAGTTAAACTTTAGTTTGTTTCGCAAGGAACTGCATCCCCTATACCTCTAACGGGTGAGTCATACACCTATACTCTGGCATCTATATCTGTAATTCCTATATCTACTCTCTCTCTCTCGCTCTCTCTGAGGTTAAATCATCATTTAGAAATAAGAACATTAATTCTCTATGCAAAACAACTTTCTACATGTCCATGTGCAACTTTGGACTTTATACATACATACAAACAAACACACGCACACACACACACACACACACACACACACACACACACACACACACACACACACACACACATATATATGGGTCTATATTATAAGAATGAAGTTTTAAATATTCGAACACCATATGGGCGACACCAAATGGTCGAATATTTAAAACCTTGCAAGTGCGAACGGAGATCGCTGTAGGAATTTTTCCCTTTATTCAACGTTGTGCGATCTCTGAGTTGGTATATTTAAGTAGCACGGGGTGCGGGGGGTGCAAGGGGGCTTGCCCCCACCATGCTCAGAGCAATCAGTTAGGGTTTTTTTTTTTATTTTTACATTTTTTATTTTGGTTTTGATGTTTTACAACTTCGCTCATATGGTGTGGCCCATATGGTGTTCGAAGTTGTAAAACTTTATTATAATATACACCATATATATATATATATATATATATATATATATATATATATATATATATATATATATATTTATATATATATATATATATATATATATATATATATATGTGTATATATATATATGTATATATATATATATATATTTATATTTATATATATATATATATATATATATATATATATATATATATATATATACAATTAGTTCCATGATGAAACCTGGAATCCCAGAAAAAGCCTAAGTCACAAAAAGGTTTGGAATGTTTGTAGGAGAACATTGCCACCCCTCTCCCCCAACAAGCCCAACACACCACCATAAAGTTACAGACACATTCACACATATATATCAGATCCATGGTCATACAATTAAGGGAGAAGTCTAATAAAGAATCACTGTGACACACACACACAAAACGCACACACATACACATGCACACACACACTGCTCTGGTAGCGATTTCCAAGTGGCAAAAATTAATCAGCATTTTGATCCTTGGCTTATGATTTAGAAACCTAATGCCAAGGAAGAGAAGCCTATAAAGTCTAATATTGCACTAGAGACGTCACCCTTGGAGAATGGGGGGTGGGGGAGGTTGCAAATGAAAATATCCTGAACTAAACTAACTTAATAACTAACATTTGTAGCAGTTTTATTTTTAGGGAAAAAGTATTAAATACAACTTTATATTGAGATAAACAATGAACTATCTCTGTATTATTGCTCTTAAAATAATAAAAAAATAAATTCCAATTCTACATAGATTTATGTACCTATTACTTTAAACTTCAACTTGAAGTATTCAAGTTTTAAATTATTATAGTATTTCTTAGTGTTAATAATGCTGCATTTTAGAAAGAAAATGCCAGACACTACTTTATGCAGTTATCAGCATTGAATTCTTAAATTGCTATTTCTCAAAGCAGTTAAGATTTACACTTTTGTACAGACTTATATTGCTGTTATTTAATTAAGATCTTGTAGGACTTTACTTCTTATAATATGTCATTAATGTAAGATATCTTTCAATGAAATGCAGTTTGGTATTACTGCCGTACAATTGCATTCTTTAAACTACACTTTAACCGATGCCGAGTTTTCTATTTTCTGCAAAATGTTTCTTTAAAACTGATTAATATGATTTTACAAATTCTGAAAAAAGTCAGTGTTTGAGCCAGTGTGTAAATGATGGCCAGGTTAATATTAACATAGAGATGACAGTTTTTATACCAGGAAAGTGAATCAATCTTTAATGTAGGAGTCAGACTCCACATCAAATAAATTCAGCTTTCTGTTACATTTATTAGAAATCATATATAGCAATAGTATTTTACTGTTTTGTTAATTAGATGTGTAAAAGTTTGTGTTTTGAAATCATCCACCTGCAAGTCAACTTAGATTTTTTAACAAATGTATACTTAAGAATTCAGAAGGAACCCCCACCGCTCACATGAAGGGCTGGTGTAAAAAGGCTTTGTTTCTACGATGATGTATTTTCAAATTCCGAGACTCATTACCTGAAATGAGGAAAGACCTCATTATCAGAAATTTGCATGTCTCTGAATTGCTAACTACCACCGATGAGACCATGAAGTAAACATTATTATCGGTACCACAGGATTGTGTCATTGTAGGTTGTCTATATTCATGGAGATTCTGAGTTTGTATAACTAAATCAAAGAGTAAAAAGGTCACACAGATAACCAACTGGTTAAAAACCATAAAAACTAAATTCTAGCAAAGCTAGACTTCTAACTGTGTGATACCTTAAACCTCTTGCCTCAGAAGCCTCATGGGATATATGAAAATCACCCCTTAAGTATATCAGATGTTTCAGCTAAACAGCAATTCTGAATGTACATAACTTTTTCTTTTACTTTCATTTTTAAGTTTATTTAGTGGATAACTTAAGGCAATTAAAGCCAAACTCCTCCAGCTGTGGACATGCATGTTTCTGCTTTCTTATGACATCAGCAGCACAGCATAAGAAAAATATTTGACTTTTGGAAACACAGGGTTGTCATACCCATCTGATATCCATAAACATTAAGGTATTTACAAAATATCCCAACTAACAAAATTAAAAAAAGAGTAAAAAGGTCACACAGATAACCAACTGGTTAAAAAACACAAAAAGAAAATTCTAGCAAAACTAGACTTCTAACTGTGTGATACCTTAAACCTCTTGCACCAGAGGCCTCATGGGCTATATGCAAATCAACCCTTAAGTTTGTATAACTACTACAAATGCATACAAGCCCTTCCCTGTAGTAGCTAACAGCAGAAAAAAATGGCATCATCATGTCAGCACAGGCACCCCCACAACACAATACACACATTCAAAGGCATACACACCACTTACCCTATACCTGCCCCTGCACTGTGAAAATGTCCCTAATGTCTACCTTTTCCTGCCATTGTTCATCACAGATGTTAACAGTCAGTTAATAATGCCAGACATTAGAGTTTCCTACTTATAGTGCAGAAACTGCACTGCAATGCTAGACCTGTTGCTCTACTAACTTTTTGTGTTACATAGAGCCACATAGTTAAAATTCTCCTTATGTCATCTAGTGTTCCTTTAAACTCTGTTCTGAACCTTAACCCCCCCCCAAGTGAGACACCCACATCAATATCAATTGTATTATTAAAAAATAAAACCTGTTAATTTAATACAGTAGTTAATGCTGCTGATTCATATGCCAAGGGTTCAAGGTTTCAAGCTTTTGTCTCTCTCCTTGTAAATGTATTTTATTCTTACTTTAATTTTGTAGGTACTGCTGTCACTGGTGTCTAGTGATGGTGCAGAAGACAGATATTCCTTGTGGGAGGTGGGAAGGTGCAGAGGTTGAATCTCTTTAAGGCATGCTATTGATAGCATCCCTGGTGTCAAGTGTTCCCTGTCCCAGCCCACACTTTCTTTTCTTTAAGTGCCTTTCATGCATGGTGTGCAGGATATGCATGGTGTCTAGTCTTTTCCTGTTGTCCCATGTTTAGCTGCCAGCAAGGCATACTCTTACAGGCTTATCTTTGGTGGCCAGTGGTCTCTCCAAACCGTGTAGTTAGTTATCTGTAGTGACTTGTGTTCCACCTGACCCATGTAGTTATTCCAGGTGGCTAGTGTTTCCCCTGACACAATGTTGCAGGCTTTGGTCATTGATCTAGAAAGGGGTGTAGAAATATGACAGTCACCCCCCCACACACACACACACCCACACACCATCCGATCACAGACAATTCTCTCTCACTCACTCACTCACTCACTCACTCACTCACTCACTCACTCACTCACTCACTCACTCACTCACTCACTCACTCACTCACACACACACACACACACACACACACACTCACTGACTGAAGAACCCCCCCTACTGCTTTACTTCCAGGCAGATGCACTAATATACAGCCCCTCACATGCACCCCACTAAACTAAGCCCACACACACACACACACACACACACACACACACACACACACACACACACACACACACACACACACACACACACACACACACACACACACACACACACACACACACACACACACACACACACACGCACACTCACTGAAGAACCTCCCTACTGCTTTACTTCCAGGCAGATGCACTAATATACAGCCCCTCACATGCACTCCACTAAACTAAACCCTTAGCTCTGCCATGATGGTTGAACAATGTCTTTTGGCTGTGTACATTACCACAAGTGGCCAGGAGTAGACGTGCTAATCTTCTCAGCTGAATAAATGTCATACTGCAAGCAGTTCTGGGGAAGAGCTCATGGTTTATCACACAATTCTTCCCACCCCTAGAAGGATTGTTGGATAATTCTTAGAAACAGAAATTTAAAAAAAATGTAAGTGACAAAAATGATAAATTATCAAAGGCATTGTAAAATCAGTAGACTTTAAAAAATATATTGAAAACATTTTTTTCTCACAGTCATCTGTTTTTGCTTCTGAAAAATAATGTTAACATCAGGATCCTCTTTCTTTAAATTATTCGTGCCACCAGTATGTTGGTCTTAATAGTTTATAGATTCCTAAGCGCTAAACAGCTTCAAAATTGTGTGATGGGAGTGATTTAAGAAAATCACATGAAAGGGGTAAATCAAACTGAAAAATAAGAATATGCATCCAAAAACAGGAACATTATGTAAAGGTGTGTACCAAAGTAGAAAATGAGTAAATATTTCCAAAACAGGTAGAGTTGGGAGGTCTGAGTATACCCTATAATAAAAGAAAGGAGTGATACAAGGATGTCTAATGATGTTTTAGTTATAACATCAGTGTCTGCAAGACAGACTATTTCTAACACAGCTTTGGATAGGTATGGCCTATTGATGATCTGCAAAAATGTATAGAAACTTTCTACTATGTGGCTAGAGTATAGACAATTTTCTGACAGCAAGGCTGGTGTGGGATCAAGTATTTTATTTCATTTTCTACTTTGCCTAGGATTGTTGTTTTATGTTACAGTGGAATTTATTATATATTTACAAAATAAAATAAAAAAAAAATCCTAGCATTTTTAGTGCACTAATTTGAAATCTCTAGATACCATTTTGTTAGCATGATTTAGGAACATGATCCATTAAATCCTTTAGTAGTAATGTGATTTGAAGCCAAACTTCTTCCCTGTTTCCATTAATAAAACACAGGCACAATACCTATACAAGCTGTGTTAAGAAAAGGTGTGAAACTCTGCCATGTTTATGTTCCCATTTCCCAGCCTAGTTCATAAATTCACCAAACATTACTGGTAAGGTTACTGTAAAATAATAATCACACACCATACACACACACACACACACACACACACACACACACACACACACACACACACACACACACACACACACACACACACACACACACACACACACACACACACACACACACACACACACACACACACACACACACACACACACACACACACACACACAATGATTTTGTGTCCCTAGGGGATAAGGTAATTTCATAAATGATGCATCCTAATGCCTTTTCATTTAAAAAGTCCACAAAAAAGTAGAGTTAAGGAAAAAAAATGAAAAATGGATTAACTGGACAATTTAGAAGTCAACTATCTAATACTGCAAAATAATAAACATAAAGCATGATGACTTTGTATCCTTATGGCATGAGATCATTTCATAAAATATGCACCCTAATGCCATTTTATTGAAAAAGTCCAAAAAATAAAAAAGAACCCCAGAGTAGAATTAAGAAAATAAATGAAGAAAGGAATAAATGAACTATTTAGGGGTCAATTGTATAATAAGAAAGATTATGTCTGAGTCTTTGATCATAACTGAAGCATGTGTTTTAGAAATAAATGCCAAGGAATTTAATTTATTGACATTTGTTTTTTGAATACATAATGAACAACTTAAATCTGAAATCAGATGATTTGTTATAAACAGATTTGGTGTTTGTGTCTGACAGCAACTGTTTAAAAAACAGAAACAGTTGTGTGGCAGTGTGATATGTATACAGACATATAGCTTTTAAAGCTTTTTGTAACTCTGCTGCTTGTATTGCAGCATGGGGCATGTTACAGCTTTTAAAGCTGGCAATTGTTTTTAAGATCTCACTCTATCAAGTTGAACTGCGGTGGTGGTGCTGTGGTAGCATTGTCGCCTCACAGAAAGACGTTGTCTTGTTCAATTCTCAGCAAGAGCATCTTCTGTGTGGAGACATGCATGAATGGGCGTACCTTCGTTGAAGGTTGTGCGTCAGGGCTGGCAACTCGGCACGTAAAAATCTACTGCCAATCATTAGCGGACCGGAGTTCCGCTGTGGCAACCCCTAACCGGGAAAAGCCGAAAGACACAACAACAATAACAAACAACAACTCTATCAAGTTGAACCTGGCTACAACAAGTCTAACTTTCTTTTTTTTTCTGGAATATAATGAGTGCTGCTTGCACTATGTGTAATATCTTATTCTTTCGAATGAGGGTGTCTGGCATATGATACAAGAAATATTTTGTACTGTAGAATTAAGGAATTTCATGCTTAACACAAATCAGACTTTCATATATTCCATATCTGTACTTTTTCTTTCCTCTTTCAGGCAAGAGTATGTTTCCATTGGCCTGTGGTAACTGTCTGAGTTTCTACTGAATAGGATTGTAGGTATTTTACATTTCTTTTATAAATATAATGTCTCATGTACATTTTTCTACAGCAACTTCAGAGGCATTTTATATATATTTTTTGTTGTATCAACTAATATTTGTATGTTATTTAGTGTATTGAGGCTTTTGTTTTCATTTATTAGTTTTATACTTTATTACATTTTTCTGTTTATTTTAGCTAGTTTTATATTTTATTCATGCTTTTCATCTTCTTTATATTGTTAGTTAATATGGTGGCCATGTTGTCAGTATTGTTGTAATTTTTGTTTCATTTTTGTTTTGACATTTTTTTCATTTACTAACAGATAACACTTTTATATTGCATTGAAGTAGGCTGGCAGCATAGCTTTTTTGGGGGGTATGTATTTTGTATGCGCAGTGTGTAAAGTTACTTTTTTTACAATGAAGTGAGCATAAAATGCAGTGTTTTACTTAAAAAATGTTTAACTTTTATAATAAATGCTGAGTTTGGTTTTGGGTTTGGGAGTTAGTTGTTTAAGTATTTTATGTGCCCTAAGGTGTTGAAGGTATCTATGTTTTGACTGTGCAGTGTGTGTGAACTTCATTTTTAATGAATAGCATAAATGGAAGGAGTTGTGAGTAATTCTAGTATCATCAATGTCTCAGGAGTTTACATACACTTTAGGTTCATCATTAAAATTTTAAATAAACTTTAGATGACATGCCAAGAACATAAACAAAACATATCAACACATCTGTTTTTAATCATACTCTTCATCTGGGACACAGCCATGTATATGCACAGAAGCATGCACATGTGTAGGCTTGCATGCACAAAAGTAAACTAGACAAGGACAATGACAAACCTAGAACCAATACATATAGCAGAAAAACACAACAGGCACCTTCTTCTATGAACCAAAGTTTATTACATAGTAGTGTTAGGCCTTTCAATCCTAAGTGGGACTTCCACAGAACTACCATTTAATTAAATCAATCAGTTTATATACTATTCTAATATGACATGGCTCTATTAAAAGCTAATCGATTGATTATTGTTATTTAAAACATTCAGTAAAAACAGTCTGAGCATATATATATATATATATATATATATATATATATATAAACAATACATATTGTGAAGTGTATTTTGGACAACTGGTTTGTTTTATCCACTGATGACCAGTTGAAGAGATTATTAGGGGATAAGCCTAAAACTGTTTTTAGGGAAAAAAAGTGTTTCAAACAAATATATGGACAGTGGTAAGTGTGTTAAAAATAGTATGTTCAAATGTGGTCACTGTAAACAGTGTAATTGTATTATGGTTGGGGAGTCATTTGACATCAAGGGACAGACTTACAATGTTCATGAATATTTTAACTGTGAATCTAGTTGGGTGATCTATGCAGCTTGTTGTGAATCTTGTCTGGCTTTTCTATAAGTAAAACTACCAGAAAATTAAAAGAAAGAATTTATGAGCATGAGTTGGAAATCAAAAAGGCAAGAAACATTAATGCATTGTATACACATACATGACCACTCAAGCCAGAAATTTAAATTTGTGGTGGTTGAGCATGTTAAAAAAGATTTGAGGAGTTATATTATTGAAGAGCATTTATTGTTTAAAGAATTGGTTTGGCAACTAAGACTAAATGCTTTAGTGGTCCCTGGTTTGAGTGAGGCTTGTTCCATTGCTCCACTACTTAAGCTTACAAGTTTACATGTTTAATTAGGCGGGGTGGCAAAATAATTTATTATGCAAAGCCAGGCCCAGACACCAAAAGGTTGAATTAGTTGTCAGCTAATTATGTCTCCTTTCTTTAAGGGCTTGTGAGTCTAAACTGAAGGTTACACTGAGTGCATATGCTACATGCCTCTGTAGTTTTCTCAATTTTTGAGGTAGGTTAAGATTTAAGTGTGAATACATTTTTGTATGATTTTGGGTATGGGTCAGAGTGTAATTATGGGCATGTAGTTATAGGTTAGTGGAGTTTTCACCTTCATGTAATTGAAAAATACACATTTTTCCCCAGAGGGATAGAACACATGATTCACTAATGCATCATTTGATAGTATGGACAACTACTTAGGATAATAACTCTGCCCTTATTTTGATACATTTGTCTGGAAGACTATCAGCTACCTTTGTGGTGAGTGTGAGTAAAATGTTTTAGCTGGTGGGGTAGATAGAAAGGATGATGAGAGAGAGAAGGTGCATGTGTTCATAAATTAGTAGGTCATAGGAGAAGAAGGTGGTAGCAGTTAAGAAGTGATTCTTAAATATACAGGTAATTGAATAATTTTGATTTGGTAGGCATACAGTTTGTTTGTGTCTTTCTACCTGGTTGTCACAGATTGCTTATAGTAGCCCAGAATTCAATAGCCTTGTTATGATGTGTCTGTTGAAAGTTTTTGTAATATATTTGTCTGTGAGTACTTGGTTCTTAGTGAAGACTTTTTATACAAAGGTTGAATAGATAATGTAGGTTTTGTTTTTAATTAGATGTTTAATTTTGCAAGATAGCAATTGGTCTGTTTTAACTGTTTTTTTTTTTTGAGCAGAGGTGCTTGGTGATCAAGAATTCTGAGGACCATGATGTTAAAGTATTCCACTCCTTCATCTAAAGGTAAGGTTTTCAGGGGTGCTCAGTTAAAATTCTTTAGGATAACACTAAAGATTTCTTGAGGGACTTGTGATATCCTTTGATTGTCACTGAGGGTGTCAGGAAGGATTCTTACTTTGGATATTTTTTCTGGATTAGGACATAGCACAAAGTCTAGGATAACTGACTTTTTTGGAATTTTTGTCATATGGGTAGGATCTTTAATCAGCTGAATACATCCAGCTAGATTAATACTTAGTTCATAGGACTTAGGCGGTGAGGTGGACCAAATTAAGTTAAGGTATCCCAGAATTACTCTTGCTTTATGTTGTAAAAGATCCCATATATAATATTTTTGTTGTTAATTATAGGGGGGCTATGTAGATACTTACAAAGCAAATGCTTCTATTTTATGCCATGAAAGAATATTATGATTTTGGCATTATTAAAGCTGTGTGGGTTAAGCTGCATGTGGTTTTGAAGTAGGATGACTGTTGAATGATTGCATCTAATGATGCTATAACCCAGAGAGGTAATTTCCTCCTCCTGGATATTGGATTTTAGCCATGTGACTGTGACCACATGACTCAGGGTAGGGCCAGACTGTTCAAGCATGCAGTCTTGAGAGTTTGTTGCAAAGAGTGCCTTGCATTTAGATTTATTATTTTAAGGCCTGGTGTAGAATCTTAATTTTTCTTTTTGTTGTTAGGAGGTGGGGTGAATTATTTACTATTATATTATGAAGCCCTAGGTTGATTCAGTGTATTCTAATACTAGTATGATTTTTGGTGATGGTAGGATTTGGATTGATGAAATATTGTGGATAACCTTTTGTTTGTAGAAGTTAGCTGCCATGCAATACAGATGTACATATTCAGGTAAAATACTTATTTAGATGAATGTATTCATAACTATAGAGTGAGATGTGGATGCAAATAAGTACTTGTTATATTAAAAGTAATCAGAGAAAGAAATTTATGCAAGCTGTAGAAATCATAGGACAGACAAAACATGCTTCACAAATAAAATACCTAGAAAGGAAATGTTAAA